>NW_027098947.1:0-131481 GCF_037042795.1 Molothrus aeneus | reverse complement strand
GAGGGCGAAGAGCGGCTTTCTTCTCACACGAGAGCATTGGTGGCGAGCGGCAGGGGAGCTCCTGAGAGCGGTTTGTTCGAAAGAAAGCCCGGGACCGGCACTTGCCTTCGGAGAGCTGCGAATCTGCGTCTTCTCGTGTCTGCCGCTCTACACTCACAAAAAGCTTTTCCACCATATCTTGCAAGGAGAAAACTCTGCCAGGAAGAAAACATCCAAAATCTTGTTCTAAAGCTTGCTCGGGGGTCTGCAAAGAGTTTGGCAAGAATGAAAGGTAGTTGTCCAAAACTCGTTCTTTTCCAATAGAATAACCATGGAAAAGGCAGGAGAGTGGTAAAGGTATGTTTCTCTAAGTCTGAGGCTGCCACACTGTGCCTGTGTGCGCAGCTTGCACTTTGCCTTTGGAGCTGCCGCTCGGATCTCCCGGAGGCGAAGAAGCGGCTTCTTCGCACACAGAGCATTGTGGCGAGCGCAGGGAGCTCCTGAGAGCGGTTTGTGCCGAAAGAAGCCCGGGACCGGCACTTAGCTTCGGAGAGCTGCGTATCTGCGTCTTCTGCGTGTCTTGCCGCTCTACACTCAGCAAAAAGCTTTTCCACCATATCTTGCAAGGAGAAACTCTGCCAGGAAATAAAACATCCCAAAATCTTGTTCTAAAGCTTGCACGGGGGTCTGCAAAGAGTTTGGCAAGAATGAAAGGTAGTTGTCCAAAACTCGTTCTTTCCAATAGAATAACCATGGAAAAGGCAGGAGAGTGGTAAAGTACTGTCTCTAAGCTGAAGGCTGCCCACACTGTGCCTGTGTGCTGCAGCTTCATCTCGCCTTTGGGAAGCTGCCGCTCGCCGATTCTCCGGAGGCGAAGAAGCGGCTTCTTCGCACACAGAGCATTGTGGCGAGCGCAGGGAGCTCCTGAGAGCGGTTTGTGCCGAAAGAAGCCCGGGACCGGCACTTAGCTTCGGAGAGCGCGTATCTGCGTCTTCTGCGTGTCTTGCCGCTCTACACTCAGCAAAAAGCTTTTCCACCATATCTTGCAAGGAGAAACTCTGCCAGGAAAGAAAACATCCAAAATCTTGTTCTAAAGCTTGCACGGGGGTCTGCAAAGCGTTTGGCAAGAATGAAAGGTAGTTGTCCAAAACTCGTTCTTTTCCAATAGAATAACCATGGAAAAGGCAGGAGAGTGGTAAAGTACTGTTTTCTCTAAGTCTGAAGGCTGCCCACACTGTGCCTGTGTGCTGCAGCTTGCATCTTCGCCTTTGGGAAGCTGCCGCTCGCCGATTCTCCCGGAGGCGAAGAAGCGGCTTCTTCGCACACAGAGCATCGTGGCGAGCGCAGGGAGCTCCTGAGAGCGGTTTGTGCCGAAAGAAGCCCGGGACCGGGCACTTAGCTTCGGAGAGCTGCGTATCTGCGTCTTCTGCGTGTCTTGCCGCTCTACACTCAGCAAAAAAGCTTTTCCACCATATCTTGCAAGGAGAAACTCTGCCAGGAAAGAAAACATCCAAAATCTTGTTCTAAAGCTTGCACGGGGGTCTGCAAAGAGTTTGGCAAGAATGAAAGGTAGTTGTCCAAAACTCGTTCTTTTCCAATAGAATAACCATGGAAAAGGCAGGAGAGTGGTAAAGTACTGTTTTCTCTAAGTCTGAAGGCTGCCCACACTGTGCCTGTGTGCTGCAGCTTGCATCTTCGCCTTTGGGAAGCTGCCGCTCGCCGATTCTCCCGGAGGCGAAGAAGCGGCTTCTTCGCACACAGAGCATTGTGGCGAGCGCAGGGAGCTCCTGAGAGCGGTTTGTGCCGAAAGAAGCCCGGGACCGGCACTTAGCTTCGGAGAGCTGCGTATCTGCGTCTTCTGCGTGTCTTGCCGCTCTACACTCAGCAAAAGCTTTTCCACCATATCTTGCAAGGAGAAACTCTGCCAGGAAAGAAAACATCCAAAATCTTGTTCTAAAGCTTGCACGGGGGTCTGCAAAGAGTTTGGCAAGAATGAAAGGTAGTTGTCCAAAACTCGTTCTTTTCCAATAGAATAACCATGGAAAAGGCAGGGAGAGTGGTAAAGTACTGTTTTCTCTAAGTCTGAAGGCTGCCCACACTGTGCCTGTGTGTGCAGCTTGCATCTTCGCCTTTTGGGAAGCTGCCGCTCGCCGATTCTCCCGGAGGCGAAGAAGCGGCTTCTTCGCACACAGAGCATTGTGGCGAGCGCAGGGAGCTCCTGAGAGCGGTTTGTGCCGAAAGAAGCCGGGACCCGGCACTTAGCTTCGGAGAGCTGCGTATCTGCGTCTTCTGCGTGTCTTGCCGCTCTACACTCAGCAAAAAGCTTTTCCACCATATCTTGCAAGGAGAAACTCTGCCAGGAAAGAAAACATCCAAAATCTTGTTCTAAAGCTTGCACGGGGGTCTGCAAAGCGTTTGGCAAGAATGAAAGGTAGTTGTCAAAACTCGTTCTTTTCCAATAGAATAACCATGGAAAAGGCAGGAGAGTGGTAAAGTACTGTTTTCTCTAAGTCTGAATACTGCCCACACTGTGCCTGCGTGCTGCAGCTTGCATCTTCGCCTTTGGGAAGCTGCCGCTCGCCGATCTCCCGGAGGCGAAGAGCGGCTTCTTCGCACACAGAGCATCGTGGCGAGCGCAGGGAGCTCCTGAGAGCGGTTTGTGCCGAAAGAAGCCCTGGGACCGGCACTTAGCTTCGGAGAGCTGCGTATCTGCGTCTTCTGCCTGTCTTGCCGCTCTACACTCAGCAAAAAGCTTTTCCACCATATCTTGCAAGGAGAAACTCTGCCAGGAAAGAAAACATCCAAAATCTTGTTCTAAAGCTTGCACGGGGGTCTGCAAAGAGTTTGGCAAGAATGAAAGGTAGTTGTCCAAAACTCGTTCTTTCCAATAGAATAACCATGGAAAAGGCAGGAGAGTGGTAAAGTACTGTTTTCTCTAAGTCTGAAGGCTGCCCACACTGTGCCTGTGTGCGCAGCTTGCATCTTCGCCTTTGGGAAGCTGCCGCTCGCCGATTCTCCCGGAGGCGAAGAAGCGGCTTCTTCGCACACAGGAGCATTGTGGCGAGCGCAGGGAGCTCCTGAGAGCGGTTTGTGCCGAAAGAAGCCCGGGACCGGCACTTAGCTTCGGAGAGCTGCGTATCTGCGTCTTCTGCGTGTCTTGCCGCTCTACACTCAGCAAAAAGCTTTTCCACCATATCTTGCAAGGAGAAACTCTGCCAGGAAAGAAAACATCCAAAATCTTGTTCTAAAGCTTGCACGGGGGTCTGCAAAGAGTTTGGCAAGAATGAAAGGTAGTTGTCCAAAACTCGTTCTTTTCCAATAGAATAACCATGGAAAAGGCAGGAGAGTGGTAAAGTACTGTTTTCTCTAAGTCTGAAGGCTGCCCACACTGTGCCTGTGTGGCTGCAGCTTGCATCTTCGCCTTTGGAAGCTGCCGCTCGCCGATTCTCCCGGAGGCGAAGAAGCGGCTTCTTCGCACACAGAGCATTGTGGCGAGCGCAGGGAGCTCCTGAGAGCGGTTTGTGCCGAAAGAAGCCCGGGACCGGCACTTAGCTTCGGAGAGCTGCGTATCTGCGTCTTCTGCGTGTCTTGCCGCTCTACACTCAGCAAAAAGCTTTTCCACCATATCTTGCAAGGAGAAACTCTGCCAGGAAAGAAAACATCCAAAATCTTGTTCTAAAGCTTGCACGGGGGTCTGCAAAGAGTTTGGCAAGAATGAAAGGTAGTTGTCCAAAACTCGTTCTTTTCCAATAGAATAACCATGAAAAGGCAGGAGAGTGGTAAAGTACTGTTTTCTCTGAAGTCTGAAGGCTGCCCACACTGTGCCTGTGTGCTGCAGCTTGCATCTTCGCCTTTGGGAAGCTGCCGCTCGCCGACTCTCCCGGAGGCGAAGAAGCGGCTTCTTCGCACACAGAGCATTGTGGCGAGCGCAGGGAGCTCCTGAGAGCGGTTTGTGCCGAAAGAAGCCCGGGACCGGCACTTAGCTTCGGAGAGCTGCGTATCTGCGTCTTCTGCGTGTCTTGCCGCTCTACACTCAGCAAAAAGCTTTTCCACCATATCTTGCAAGGAGAAACTCTGCCAGGAAAGAAAACATCCAAAATCTTGTTCTAAAGCTTGCACGGGGGTCTGCAAAGAGTTTGGCAAGAATGAAAGGTAGTTGTCCAAAACTCGTTCTTTTCCAATAGAATAACCATGGAAAAGGCAGGAGAGTGGTAAAGTACTGTTTTCTCTAAGTCTGAAGGCTGCCCACACTGTGCCTGTGTGGTGCAGCTTGCATCTTCGCCTTTTGGAAGCTGCCGCTCGCCGATTCTCCCGGAGCGAAGAAGCGGCTTCTTCGCACACAGAGCATTGTGGCGAGCGCAGGGAGCTCCTGAGGAGCGGTTTGTGCCGAAAGAAGCCCGGGACCGGCACTTAGCTTCGGAGAGCTGCGTATCTGCGTCTTCTGCGTGTCTTGCCGCTCTACACTCAGCAAAAAGCTTTTCCACCATATCTTGCAAGGAGAAACTCTGCCAGGAAAGAAAACATCCAAAATCTTGTTCTAAAGCTTGCAAGGGGGTCTGCAAAGCGTTTGGCAAGAATGAAAGGTAGTTGTCCAAAACTCGTTCTTTTCCAATAGAATAACCATGGAAAAGGCAGGAGAGTGGTAAAGTACTGTTTTCTCTAAGTCTGAAGGCTGCCCACACTGTGCCTGCGTGCTGCAGCTTGCATCTTCGCCTTTGGGAAGCTGCCGCTCGCCGATTCTCCCGGAGGCGAAGAAGCGGCTTCTTCGCACACAGAGCATCGTGGCGAGCGCAGGGGGCTCCTGAGAGCGGTTTGTGCCGAAAGAAGCCCGGGACCGGCACTTAGCTTCGGAGAGCTGCGTATCTGCGTCTTCTGCCTGTCTTGCCGCTCTACACTCAGCAAAAAGCTTTTCCACCATATCTTGCAAGGAGAAACTCTGCCAGGAAAGAAAACATCCAAAATCTTGTTCTAAAGCTTGCACGGGGGTCTGCAAAGAGTTTGGCAAGAATGAAAGGTAGTTGTCCAAAACTCGTTCTTTTCCAATAGAATAACCATGGAAAAGGCAGGAGAGTGGTAAAGTAACTGTTTTCTCTAAGTCTGAAGGCTGCCCACACTGTGCCTGTGTGCTGCAGCTTGCATCTTTCGCCTTTGGGAAGCTGCCGCTCGCCGATTCTCCCGGAGGCGAAGAAGCGGCTTCTTCGCACACAGAGCATTGTGGCGAGCGCAGGGAGCTCCTGAGAGCGGTTTGTGCCGAAAAGAAGCCCGGGACCGGCACTTAGCTTCGGAGAGCTGCGTATCTGCGTCTTCTGCGTGTCTTGCCCGCTCTACACTCAGCAAAAAGCTTTTCCACCATATCTTGCAAGGAGAAACTCTGCCAGGAAAGAAAACATCCAAAATCTTGTTCTAAAGCTTGCACGGGGGTCTGCAAAGAGTTTGGCAAGAATGAAAGGTAGTTGTCCAAAACTCGTTCTTTTCCAATAGAATAACCATGGAAAAGGCAGGAGAGTGGTAAAGTACTGTTTTCTCTAAGTCTGAAGGCTGCCCACACTGTGCCTGTGTGGTGCAGCTTGCATCTTCGCCTTTTGGAAGCTGCCGCTCGCCGATTCTCCCGGAGGCGAAGAAGCGGCTTCTTCGCACACAGAGCATTGTGGCGAGCGCAGGGAGCTCCTGAGAGCGGTTTGTGCCGAAAGAAGCCCGGGACCGGCACTTAGCTTCGGAGAGCTGCGTATCTGCGTCTTCTGCGTGTCTTGCCGCTCTACACTCAGCAAAAAGCTTTTCCACCATATCTTGCAAGGAGAAACTCTGCCAGGAAAGAAAACATCCAAAATCTTGTTCTAAAGCTTGCAAGGGGTCTGCAAAGCGTTTGGCAAGAATGAAAGGTAGTTGTCCAAAACTCGTTCTTTTCCAATAGAATAACCATGGAAAAGGCAGGAGAGTGGTAAAGTACTGTTTTCTCTAAGTCTGAAGGCTGCCCACACTGTGCCTGCGTGCTGCAGCTTGCATCTTCGCCTTTGGGAAGCTGCCGCTCGCCGATTCTCCCGGAGGCGAAGAACCGGCTTCTTCGCACACAGAGCTTGTGGCGAGCGCAGGGAGCTCCTGAGAGCGGTTTGTGCCGAAAGAAGCCCGGGACCGGCACTTAGCTTCGGAGAGCTGCGTATCTGCGTCTTCTGCCTGTCTTGCCGCTCTACACTCAGCAAAAAGCTTTTCCACCATATCTTGCAAGGAGAAACTCTGCCAGGAAAGAAAACATCCAAAATCTTGTTCTAAAGCTTGCACGGGGTCTGCAAAGAGTTTGGCAAGAATGAAAGGTAGTTGTCCAAAACTCGTTCTTTTCCAATAGAATAACCATGGAAAAGGCAGGAGAGTGGTAAAGTACTGTTTTCTCTAAGTCTGAAGGCTGCCCACACTGTGCCTGTGTGCTGCAGCTTGCATCTTCGCCTTTGGGAAGCTGCCGCTCGCCGATTCTCCCGGAGGCGAAGAAGCGGCTTCTTCGCACACAGAGCATTGTGGCGAGCGCAGGGAGCTCCTGAGAGCGGTTTGTGCCGAAAGAAGCCCGGGACCGGCACTTAGCTTCGGAGAGCTGCGTATCTGCGTCTTCTGCGTGTCTTGCCGCTCTACCACTCAGCAAAAAGCTTTTCCACCATATCTTGCAAGGAGAACTCTGCCAGGAAAGAAAACATCCAAAATCTTGTTCTAAAGCTTGCACGGGGGTCTGCAAAGAGTTTGGCAAGAATGAAAGGTAGTTGTCCAAAACTCGTTCTTTTCCAATAGAATAACCATGGAAAAGGCAGGAGAGTGGTAAAGTACTGTTTTCTCTAAGTCTGAATGCTGCCCACACTGTGCCTGTGTGCTGCAGCTTGCATCTTCGCCTTTGGGAAGCTGCCGCTCGCCGATTCTCCCGGAGGCGAAGAAGCGGCTTCTTCGCACACACAGCATTGTGGCGAGCGCAGGGAGCTCCTGAGAGCGGTTTGTGCCGAAGAAGCCCGGGACCGGCACTTAGCTTCGGAGAGCTGCGTATCTGCGTCTTCTGCCTGTCTTGCCGCTCTACACTCAGCAAAAAGCTTTTCCACCATATCTTGCAAGGAGAAACTCTGCCAGGAAAGAAAACATCCAAAATCTTGTTCTAAAGCTTGCACGGGGGTCTGCAAAGAGTTTGGCAAGAATGAAAGGTAGTTGTCCAAAACTCGTTCTTTTCCAATAGAATAACCATGGAAAAGGCAGGAGAGTGGTAAAGTACTGTTTTCTCTAAGTCTGAAGGCTGCCCACACTGTGCCTGTGTGCTGCAGCTTGCATCTTCGCCTTTGGGAAGCTGCCGCTCGCCGATTCTCCCGGAGGCGAAGAAGCGGCTTCTTCGCACACAGAGCATTGTGGCGAGCGCAGGGAGCTCCTGAGAGCGGTTTGTGCCGAAAGAAGCCCGGGGACCGGCACTTAGCTTCGGAGAGCTGCGTATCTGCGTCTTCTGCGTGTCTTGCCGCTCTACACTCAGCAAAAAGCTTTTCCCACCATATCTTGCAAGGAGAAACTCTGCCAGGAAAGAAAACATCCAAAATCTTGTTCTAAAGCTTGCACGGGGGTCTGCAAGAGTTTGGCAAGAATGAAAGGTAGTTGTCCAAAACTCGTTCTTTTCCAATAGAATAACCATGGAAAAGGCAGGAGAGTGGTAAAGTACTGTTTTCTCTAAGTCTGAAGGCTGCCCACACTGTGCCTGTGTGCTGCAGCTTGCATCTTCGCCTTTGGGAAGCTGCCGCTCGCCGATTCTCCCGGAGGCGAAGAAGCGGCTTCTTCGCACACAGAGCATTGTGGCGAGCGCAGGGAGCTCCTGAGAGCGGTTTGTGCCGAAAGAAGCCCGGGACCGGCACTTAGCTTCGGAGAGCTGCGTATCTGCGTCTTCTGCGTGTCTTGCCGCTCTACACTCAGCAAAAGCTTTTCCACCATATCTTGCAAGGAGAAACTCTGCCAGGAAAGAAAACATCCAAAATCTTGTTCTAAAGCTTGCACGGGGGTCTGCAAAGAGTTGGCAAGAATGAAAGGTAGTTGTCAAAACTCGTTCTTTTCCAATAGAATAACCATGGAAAAGGCAGGAGAGTGGTAAAGTACTGTTTTCTCGAAGTCTGAAGGCTGCCCACACTGTGCCTGTGTGCTGCCAGCTTGCATCTTCGCTTTGGGAAGCTGCGCTCGCCGATTCTCCCGGAGGCGAAGAGCGGCTTCTTCGCAAACAGAGCATTGTGGCGAGCGCAGGGAGCTCCTGAGAGCGGTTTGTGCCGAAAGAAGCCCGGGACCGGCACTTAGCTTCGGAGAGCTGCGTATCTGCGTCTTCCTGCGTGTCTTGCCGCTCTACACTCAGCAAAAAGCTTTTCCACCATATCTTGCAAAGAGAAACTCTGCCAGGAAATAAAACATCCAAAATCTTGTTCTAAAGCTTGCACGGGGGTCTGCAAAGAGTTTGGCAAGAATGAAAGGTAGTTGTCCAAAACTCGTTCTTTTCCAATAGAATAACCATGGAAAAGGCAGGAGAGTGGTAAAGTACTGTTTTCTCTAAGTCTGAAGGCTGCCCACACTGTGCCTGTGTGCTGCAGCTTGCATCTTCGCCTTTGGGAAGCTGCCGCTCGCCGATTCTCCCGGAGGCGAAGAAGCGGCTTCTTCGCACACAGAGCATCGTGGCGAGCGCAGGGAGCTCCTGAGAGCGGTTTGTGCCGAAGAAGCCCGGGACCCGGCACTTAGCTTCGGAGAGCTGCGTATCTGCGTCTTCTGCGTGTCTTGCCGCTCTACACTCAGCAAAAAGCTTTTCCACCATATCTTGCAAGGAGAAACTCTGCCAGGAAAGAAAACATCCAAAATCTTGTTCTAAAGCTTGCAAGGGGGTCTGCAAAGAGTTTGGCAAGAATGAAAGGTAGTTGTCCAAAACTCGTTCTTTTCAATAGAATAACCATGGAAAAGGCAGGAGAGTGGTAAAGTACTGTTTTCTCTAAGTCTGAATGCTGCCCACACTGTGCCTGTGTGCTGCAGCTTGCATCTTCGCCTTTGGGAAGCTGCCGCTCGCCGATTCTCCCGGAGGCGAAGAAGCGGCTTCTTCGCACACAGAGCATTGTGGCGAGCGCAGGGAGCTCCTGAGAGCGGTTTGTGCCGAAAGAAGCCGGGACCGGCACTTAGCTTCGAGAGCTGCCTATCTGCGTCTTCTGCGTGTCTTGCCGCTCTACACTCAGCAAAAAGCTTTTCCACCATATCTTGCAAGGAGAAACTCTGCCAGGAAAGAAAACATCCAAAATCTTGTTCTAAAGCTTGCACGGGGGTCTGCAAAGAGTTTGGCAAGAATGAAAGGTAGTTGTCCAAAACTCGTTCTTTTCCAATAGAATAACCATGGAAAAGGCAGGAGAGTGGTAAAGTACTGTTTTCTCGAAGTCTGAAGGCTGCCCACACTGTGCCTGTGTGCTGCAGCTTGCATCTTCGCCTTTGGGAAGCTGCCGCTCGCCGATTCTCCCGGAGGCGAAGAAGCGGCTTCTTCGCACACAGAGCATTGTGGCGAGCGCAGGGAGCTCCTGAGAGCGGTTTGTGCCGAAAGAAGCCCGGGGACCGGCACTTAGCTTCGGAGAGCTGCGTATCTGCGTCTTCTGCGTGTCTTGCCGCTCTACACTCAGCAAAAAGCTTTTCCACCATATCTTGCAAGGAGAAACTCTGCCAGGAAAGAAAACATCCAAAATCTTGTTCTAAAGCTTGCACGGGGGTCTGCAAAGAGTTTGGCAAGAATGAAAGGTAGTTGTCCAAAACTCGTTCTTTTCCAATAGAATAACCATGGAAAAGGCAGGAGAGTGGTAAAGTACTGTTTTCTCGAAGTCTGAAGGCTGCCCACACTGTGCCTGTGTGCTGCAGCTTGCATCTTCGCCTTTGGGAAGCTGCCGCTCGCCGATTCTCCCGGAGGCGAAGAAGCGGCTTCTTCGCACACAGAGCATTGTGGCGAGCGCAGGGAGCTCCTGAGAGCGGTTTGTGCCGAAAGAAGCCCGGGACCGGCACTTAGCTTCGGAGAGCTGCGTATCTGCGTCTTCTGCGTGTTCTTGCCGCTCTACACTCAGCAAAAAGCTTTTCCACCATATCTTGCAAGGAGAAACTCTGCCAGGAAAGAAAACATCCAAAATCTTGTTCTAAAGCTTGCACGGGGGTCTGCAAAGAGTTTGGCAAGAATGAAAGGTAGTTGTCCAAAACTCGTTCTTTTCCAATAGAATAACCATGGAAAAGGCAGGAGAGTGGTAAAGTACTGTTTTCTCTAAGTCTGAAGGCTGCCCACACTGTGCCTGTGTGCTGCAGCTTGCATCTTTGCCTTTGGGAAGCTGCCGCTCGCCGATTCTCCAGGAGGCGAAGAAGCTGCTTCTTCGCACACAGAGCATTGTGGCGAGCGCAGGGAGCTCCTGAGAGCGGTTTGTGCCGAAAGAAGCCCGGGACCGGCACTTAGCTTCGGAGAGCTGCGTATCTGCGTCTTCTGCGTGTCTTGCCGCTCTACACTCAGCAAAAAGCTTTTCCACCATATCTTGCAAGGAGAAACTCTGCCAGGAAAGAAAACATCCAAAATCTTGTTCTAAAGCTTGCACGGGGGTCTGCAAAGAGTTTGGCAAGAATGAAAGGTAGTTGTCCAAAACTCGTTCTTTTCCAATAGAATAACCATGAAAAAGGCAGGAGAGTGGTAAAGTACTGTTTTCTCTAAGACTGAAGGCTGCCCACACTGTGCCTGTGTGCTGCAGCTTGCATCTTCGCCTTTGGGAAGCTGCCGCTCGCCGATTCTCCCGGAGGCGAAGAAGCGGCTTCTTCGCACACAGAGCATTGTGGCGAGCGCAGGGAGCTCCTGAGAGCGGTTTGTGCCGAAAGAAGCCCGGGACCGGCACTTAGCTTCGGAGAGCTGCGTATCTGCGTCTTCTGCGTGTCTTGCCGCTCTACACTCAGCAAAAAGCTTTTCCACCATATCTTGCAAGGAGAAACTCTGCCAGGAAAGAAAACATCCAAAATCTTGTTCTAAAGCTTGCACGGGGGTCTGCAAAGAGTTTGGCAAGAATGAAAGGTAGTTGTCCAAAACTCGTTCTTTCCAATAGAATAACCATGGAAAAGGCAGGAGAGTGGTAAAGTACTGTTTTCTCTAAGTCTGAAGGCTGCCCACACTGTGCCTGCGTGCTGCAGCTTGCATCTTCGCCTTTGGGAAGCTGCCGCTCGCCGATTCTCCCGCAGGCGAAGAAGCGGCTTCTTCGCACACAGAGCATTGTGGCGAGCGCAGGGAGCTCCTGAGAGCGGTTTGTGCCGAAAGAAGCCCGGGACCGGCACTTAGCTTCGGAGAGCTGCGTATCTGCGTCTTCTGCGTGTCTTGCCGCTCTACACTCAGCAAAAAGCTTTTCCACCATATCTTGCAAGGAGAAACTCTGCCAGGAAAGAAAACATCCAAAATCTTGTTCTAAAGCTTGCACGGGGGTCTGCAAAGAGTTTGGCAAGAATGAAGGTAGTTGTCCAAAACTCGTTCTTTTCCAATAGAATAACCATGGAAAAGGCAGGAGAGTGGTAAAGTACTGTTTTCTCTAAGTCTGAAGGCTGCCCACACTGTGCCTGCGTGCTGCAGCTTGCATCTTCGCCTTTGGGAAGCTGCCGCTCGCCGATTCTCCCGGAGGCGAAGAAGCGGCTTCTTCGCACACAGAGCATTGTGGCGAGCGCAGGGAGCTCCTGAGAGCGGTTTGTGCCGAAAGAAGCCCGGGACCGGCACTTAGCTTCGGAGAGCTGCGTATCTGCGTCTTCTGCGTGTCTTGCCGCTCTACAATCAGCAAAAAGCTTTTCCACCATATCTTGCAAGGAGAAACTCTGCCAGGAAAGAAACATCCAAAATTCTTGTTCTAAAGCTTGCACGGGAGTCTGCAAAGAGTTTGGCAAGAATGAAAGGTAGTTGTCCAAAACTCGTTCTTTTCAATAGAATAACCATGGAAAAGGCAGGAGAGTGGTAAAGTGCTGTTTTCTCTAAGTCTGAAGGCTGCCCACACTGTGCCTGTGTGCTGCAGCTTGCATCTTCGCCTTTGGGAAGCTGCCGCTCGCCGATTCTCCCGCAGGCGAAGAAGCGGCTTCTTCGCACACAGAGCATTGTGGCGAGCGCAGGGAGCTCCTGAGAGCGGTTTGTGCCGAAAGAAGCCCGGGACCCGGCACTTAGCTTCGGAGAGCTGCATATCTGCGTCTTCTGCGTGTCTGCCGCTCTACACTCAGCAAAAAAGCTTTTCCACCATATCTTGCAAGGAGAAACTCTGCCAGGAAAGAAAACATCCAAAATCTTGTTCTAAAGCTTGCACGGGGGTCTGCAAAGAGTTTGGCAAGAATGAAAGGTAGTTGTCCAAAACTCGTTCTTTTCCAATAGAATAACCATGGAAAAGGCAGGAGAGTGGTAAAGTACTGTTTTCTCTAAGTCTGAAGGCTGCCCACACTGTGCCTGCGTGCTGCAGCTTGCATCTTCGCCTTTGGGAAGCTGCCGCTCGCCGATTCTCCCGCAGGCGAAGAAGCGGCTTCTTCGCACACAGAGCATTGTGGCGAGCGCAGGGAGCTCCTGAGAGCGGTTTGTGCCGAAAGAAGCCCGGGACCGGCACTTAGCTTCGGAGAGCTGCGTATCTGCGTCTTCTGCGTGTCTTGCCGCTCTACACTCAGCAAAAAGCTTTTCCACCATATCTTGCAAGGAGAAACTCTGCCAGGAAAGAAAACATCCAAAATCTTGTTCTAAAGCTTGCACGGGGGTCTGCAAAGAGTTTGGCAAGAATGAAAGGTAGTTGTCCAAAACTCGTTCTTTTCCAATAGAATAACCATGGAAAAGGCAGGAGAGTGGTAAAGTACTGTTTTCTCTAAGTCTGAAGGCTGCCCACACTGTGCCTGCGTGCTGCAGCTTGCATCTTCGCCTTTGGGAAGCTGCCGCTCGCCGATTCTCCCGGAGGCGAAGAAGCGGCTTCTTCGCACACAGAGCATTGTGGCGAGCGCAGGAGCTCCTGAGAGCGGTTTGTGCCGAAAGAAGCCCGGACCGGCACTTAGCTTCGGAGAGCTGCGTATCTGCGTCTTCTGCGTGTCTTGCCGCTCTACACTCAGCAAAAGCTTTTCCACCATATCTTGCAAGGAGAAACTCTGCCAGGAAAGAAAACATCCAAAATCTTGTTCTAAAGCTTGCACGGGAGTCTGCAAAGAGTTTGGCAAGAATGAAAGGTAGTTGTCCAAAACTCGTTCTTTTCCAATAGAATAACCATGGAAAAGGCAGGAGAGTGGTAAAGTGCTGTTTTCTCTAAGTCTGAAGGCTGCCCACACTGTGCCTGTGTGCTGCAGCTTGCATCTTCGCCTTTGGGAAGCTGCCGCTCGCCGATTCTCCCGCAGGCGAAGAAGCGGCTTCTTCGCACACAGAGCATTGTGGCGAGCGCAGGGAGCTCCTGAGAGCGGTTTGTGCCGAAAGAAGCCCGGGACCGGCACTTAGCTTCGGAGAGCTGCATATCTGCGTCTTCTGCGTGTCTTGCCGCTCTACACTCAGCAAAAAGCTTTTCCACCATATCTTGCAAGGAGAAACTCTGCCAGGGAAAGAAAACATCCAAAATCTTGTTCTAAAGCTTGCACGGGGGTCTGCAAAGAGTTTGGCAAGAATGAAAGGTAGTTGTCCAAAACTCGTTCTTTTCCAATAGAATAACCATGGAAAAGGCAGGAGAGTGGTAAAGTACTGTTTTCTCTAAGTCTGAAGGCTGCCCACACTGTGCCTGTGTGCTGCAGCTTGCATCTTCGCCTTTGGGAAGCTGCCGCTCGCCGATTCTCCCGGAGGCGAAGAAGCGGCTTCTTCGCACACAGAGCATTGTGGCGAGCGCAGGGAGCTCCTGAGAGCGGTTTGTGCCGAAAGAAGCCCGGGACCGGCACTTAGCTTCGGAGAGCTGCGTATCTGCGTCTTCTGCGTGTCTTGCCGCTCTACACTCAGCAAAAAGCTTTTCCACCATATCTTGCAAGGAGAAACTCTGCCAGGAAAGAAAACATCCAAAATCTTGTTCTAAAGCTTGCACGGGGTCTGCAAAGAGTTTGGCAAGAATGAAAGGTAGTTGTCCAAACTCGTTCTTTTCCAATAGAATAACCATGAAAAAGGCAGGAGAGTGGTAAAGTACTGTTTTCTCGAAGTCTGAAGGCTGCCCACACTGTGCCTGTGTGCTGCAGCTTGCATCTTCGCCTTTGGGAAGCTGCCGCTCGCCGATTCTCCCGGAGGCGAAGAAGCGGCTTCTTCGCACACAGAGCATTGTGGCGAGCGCAGGGAGCTCCTGAGAGCGGTTTGTGCCGAAAGAAGCCCGGGACCGGCACTTAGCTTCGGAGAGCTGCGTATCTGCGTCTTCTGCGTGTCTTGCCGCTCTACACTCAGCAAAAAGCTTTTCCACCATATCTTGCAAGGAGAAACTCTGCCAGGAAAGAAAACATCCAAAATCTTCTTCTAAAGCTTGCAAGGGGTCTGCAAAGCGTTTGGCAAGAATGAAAGGTAGTTGTCCAAAAACTCGTTCTTTTCCAATAGAATAACCATGGAAAAGGCAGGAGAGTGGTAAAGTACTGTTTTCTCTAAGTTTGAAGCTGCCCACACTGTGCCTGTGTGCTGCAGCTTGCATCTTTCGCCTTTGGGAAGCTGCCGCTCGCCGATTCTCCCGGAGGCGAAGAAGCGGCTTCTTCGCACACAGAGCATTGTGGCGAGCGCAGGGAGCTCCTGAGAGCGGTTTGTGCCGAAAGAAGCCCGGGACCGGCACTTAGCTTCGGAGAGCTGCGTATCTGCGTCTTCTGCGTGTCTTGCCGCTCTACACTCAGCAAAAAGCTTTTCCACCATATCTTGCAAGGAGAAACTCTGCCAGGAAAGAAAACATCCAAAATCTTGTTCTAAAAGCTTGCACGGGGGTCTGCAAAGAGTTTGGCAAGAATGAAAGGTAGTTGTCCAAAACTCGTTCTTTTCCAATAGAATAACCATGGAAAAGGCAGGAGAGTGGTCAAGTACTGTTTTCTCGAAGTCTGAAGGCTGCCCACACTGTGCCTGTGTGCTGCAGCTTGCATCTTCGCCTTTGGGAAGCTGCCGCTCGCCGATTCTCCCGGAGGCGAAGAAGCGGCTTCTTCGCACACAGAGCATTGTGGCGAGCGCAGGGAGCTCCTGAGAGCGGTTTGTGCCGAAAGAAGCCCGGGACCGGCACTTAGCTTCGGAGAGCTGCGTATCTGCGTCTTCTGCGTGTCTTGCCGCTCTACACTCAGCAAAAAGCTTTTCCACCATATCTTGCAAGGAGAAACTCTGCCAGGAAAGAAAACATCCAAAATCTTGTTCTAAAGCTTGCAAGGGGGTCTGCAAAGCGTTTGGCAAGAATGAAAGGTAGTTGTCCAAAACTCGTTCTTTTCCAATAGAATAACCATGGAAAAGGCAGGAGAGTGGTAAAGTACTGTTTTCTCTAAGTCTGAAGGCTGCCCACACTGTGACTGCGTGCTGCAGCTTGCATCTTCGCCTTTGGGAAGCTGCCGCTCGCCGATTCTCCCGGAGGCGAAGAAGCGGCTTCTTCGCACACAGAGCATTGTGGCGAGCGCAGGGAGCTCCTGAGAGCGGTTTGTGCCGAAAGAAGCCCGGGACCGGCACTTAGCTTCGGAGAGCTGCGTATCTGCGTCTTCTGCGTGTCTTGCCGCTCTACACTCAGCAAAAAGCTTTTCCACCATATCTTGCAAGGAGAAACTCTGCCAGGAAAGAAAACATCCAAAATCTTGTTCTAAAGCTTGCACGGGGGTCTGCAAAGAGTTTGGCAAGAATGAAAGGTAGTTGTCCAAAACTCTTTGCAGACCCACGTGCAAGCTTTAGAACAAGATTTTGGATGTTTTCTTTCCTGGCAGAGTTTCTCCTTGCAAGATATGGTGGAAAAGCTTTTTGCTGAGTGTAGAGCGGCAAGACACGCAGAAGACGCAGATACGCAGCTCTCCGAAGCTAAGTGCCGGTCCCGGGCTTCTTTCGGCACAAACCGCTCTCAGGAGCTCCCTGCGCTCGCCACAATGCTCTGTGTGCGAAGAAGCCGCTTCTTCGCCTCCGGGAGAATCGGCGAGCGGCAGCTTCCCAAAGGCGAAGATGCAAGCTGCAGCACGCAGTCACAGTGTGGGCAGCCTTCAGACTTAGAGAAAACAGTACTTTACCACTCTCCTGCCTTTTCCATGGTTATTCTATTGGAAAAGAACGAGTTTTGGACAACTACCTTTCATTCTTGCCAAACGCTTTGCAGACCCCCTTGCAAGCTTTAGAACAAGATTTTGGATGTTTTCTTTCCTGGCAGAGTTTCTCCTTGCAAGATATGGTGGAAAAGCTTTTTGCTGAGTGTAGAGCGGCAAGACACGCAGAAGACGCAGATACGCAGCTCTCCGAAGCTAAGTGCCGGTCCCGGGCTTCTTTCGGCACAAACCGCTCTCAGGAGCTCCCTGCGCTCGCCACAATGCTCTGTGTGCGAAGAAGCCGCTTCTTCGCCTCCGGGAGAATCGGCGAGCGGCAGCTTCCCAAAGGCGAAGATGCAAGCTGCAGCACACAGGCACAGTGTGGGCAGCCTTCAGACTTCGAGAAAACAGTACTTGACCACTCTCCTGCCTTTTCCATGGTTATTCTATTGGAAAAGAACGAGTTTTGGACAACTACCTTTCATTCTTGCCAAACTCTTTGCAGACCCCCGTGCAAGCTTTAGAACAAGATTTTGGATGTTTTCTTTCCTGGCAGAGTTTCTCCTTGCAAGATATGGTGGAAAAGCTTTTTGCTGAGTGTAGAGCGGCAAGACACGCAGAAGACGCAGATACGCAGCTCTCCGAAGCTAAGTGCCGGTCCCGGGCTTCTTTCGGCACAAACCGCTCTCAGGAGCTCCCTGCGCTCGCCACAATGCTCTGTGTGCGAAGAAGCCGCTTCTTCGCCTCCGGAGAATCGGCGAGCGGCAGCTTCCCAAAGGCGAAGATGCAAGCTGCAGCACACAGGCACAGTGTGGGCAGCCTTCAAACTTAGAGAAAACAGTACTTTACCACTCTCCTGCCTTTTCCATGGTTATTCTATTGGAAAAGAACGAGTTTTGGACAACTACCTTTCATTCTTGCCAAACGCTTTGCAGACCCCCTTGCAAGCTTTAGAAGAAGATTTTGGATGTTTTCTTTCCTGGCAGAGTTTCTCCTTGCAAGATATGGTGGAAAAGCTTTTTGCTGAGTGTAGAGCGGCAAGACACGCAGAAGACGCAGATACGCAGCTCTCCGAAGCTAAGTGCCGGTCCCGGGCTTCTTTCGGCACAAACCGCTCTCAGGAGCTCCCTGCGCTCGCCACAATGCTCTGTGTGCGAAGAAGCCGCTTCTTCGCCTCCGGGAGAATCGGCGAGCGGCAGCTTCCCAAAGGCGAAGATGCAAGCTGCAGCACACAGGCACAGTGTGGGCAGCCTTCAGACTTCGAGAAAACAGTACTTTACCACTCCTCCTGCCTTTTTCATGGTTATTCTATTGGAAAAGAACGAGTTTTGGACAACTACCTTTCATTCTTGCCAAACTCTTTGCAGACCCCCGTGCAAGCTTTAGAACAAGATTTTGGATGTTTTCTTTCCTGGCAGAGTTTCTCCTTGCAAGATATGGTGGAAAAGCTTTTTGCTGAGTGTAGAGCGGCAAGACACGCAGAAGACGCAGATACGCAGCTCTCCGAAGCTAAGTGCCGGTCCCGGGCTTCTTTCGGCACAAACCGCTCTCAGGAGCTCCCTGCGCTCGCCACAATGCTCTGTGTGCGAAGAAGCCGCTTCTTCGCCTCCGGGGAGAATCGGCGAGCGGCAGCTTCCCAAAGGCGAAGATGCAAGCTGCAGCACACAGGCACAGTGTGGGCAGCCTTCAGACTTAGAGAAAACAGTACTTTACCACTCTCCTGCCTTTTCCATGGTTATTCTATTGGAAAAGAACGAGTTTTGGACAACTACCTTTCATTCTTGCCAAACTCTTTGCAGACCCCCGTGCAAGCTTTAGAACAAGATTTTGGATGTTTTCTTTCCTGGCAGAGTTTCTCCTTGCAAGATATGGTGGAAAAGCTTTTTGCTGAGTGTAGAGCGGCAAGACACGCAGAAGACGCAGATATGCAGCTCTCCGAAGCTAAGTGCCGGTCCCGGGCTTCTTTCGGCACAAACCGCTCTCAGGAGCTCCCTGCGCTCGCCACAATGCTCTGTGTGCGAAGAAGCCGCTTCTTCGCCTGCGGGAGAATCGGCGAGCGGCAGCTTCCCAAAGGCGAAGATGCAAGCTGCAGCACACAGGCACAGTGTGGGCAGCCTTCAGACTTAGAGAAAACAGCACTTTACCACTCTCCTGCCTTTTCCATGGTTATTCTATTGGAAAAGAACGAGTTTTGGACAACTACCTTTCATTCTTGCCAAACTCTTTGCAGACTCCCGTGCAAGCTTTAGAACAAGATTTTGGATGTTTTCTTTCCTGGCAGAGTTTCTCCTTGCAAGATATGGTGGAAAAGCTTTTTGCTGAGTGTAGAGCGGCAAGACACGCAGAAGACGCAGATACGCAGCTCTCCGAAGCTAAGTGCCGGTCCCGGGCTTCTTTCGGCACAAACCGCTCTCAGGAGCTCCCTGCGCTCGCCACAATGCTCTGTGTGCGAAGAAGCCGCTTCTTCGCCTCCGGGAGAATCGGCGAGCGGCAGCTTCCCAAAGGCGAAGATGCAAGCTGCAGCACGCAGGCACAGTGTGGGCAGCCTTCAGACTTAGAGAAAACAGTACTTTACCACTCTCCTGCCTTTTCCATGGTTATTCTATTGGAAAAGAACGAGTTTTGGACAACTACCTTTCATTCTTGCCAAACTCTTTGCAGACCCCCGTGCAAGCTTTAGAACAAGATTTTGGATGTTTTCTTTCCTGGCAGAGTTTCTCCTTGCAAGATATGGTGGAAAAGCTTTTTGCTGAGTGTAGAGCGGCAAGACACGCAGAAGACGCAGATACGCAGCTCTCCGAAGCTAAGTGCCGGTCCCGGGCTTCTTTCGGCACAAACCGCTCTCAGGAGCTCCCTGCGCTCGCCACAATGCTCTGTGTGCGAAGAAAGCCGCTTCTTCGCCTGCGGGAGAATCGGCGAGCGGCAGCTTCCCAAAGGCGAAGATGCAAGCTGCAGCACGCAGGCACAGTGTGGGCAGCCTTCAGACTTAGAGAAAACAGTACTTTACCACTCTCCTGCCTTTTCCATGGTTATTCTATTGGAAAAGAACGAGTTTTGGACAACTACCTTTCATTCTTGCCAAACTCTTTGCAGACCCCGTGCAAGCTTTAGAACAAGATTTTGGATGTTTTCTTTCCTGGCAGAGTTTCTCCTTGCAAGATATGGTGGAAAAGCTTTTGCTGAGTGTAGAGCGGCAAGACACGCAGAAGACGCAGATATGCAGCTCTCCGAAGCTAAGTGCCGGTCCCGGGCTTCTTTCGGCACAAACCGCTCTCAGGGAGCTCCCTGCGCTCGCCACAATGCTCTGTGTGCGAAGAAGCCGCTTCTTCGCCTGCGGGAGAATCGGCGAGCGGCAGCTTCCCAAAGGCGAAGATGCAAGCTGCAGCACACAGGCACAGTGTGGGCAGCCTTCAGACTTAGAGAAAACAGCACTTTACCACTCTCCTGCCTTTTCCATGGTTATTCTATTGGAAAAGAACGAGTTTTGGACAACTACCTTTCATTCTTGCCAAACTCTTTGCAGACTCCCGTGCAAGCTTTAGAACAAGATTTTGGATGTTTTCTTTCCTGGCAGAGTTTCTCCTTGCAAGATATGGTGGAAAAGCTTTTTGCTGAGTGTAGAGCGGCAAGACACGCAGAAGACGCAGATACGCAGCTCTCCGAAGCTAAGTGCCGGTCCCGGGCTTCTTTCGGCACAAACCGCTCTCAGGAGCTCCCTGCGCTCGCCACAATGCTCTGTGTGCGAAGAAGCCGCTTCTTCGCCTCCGGGAGAATCGGCGAGCGGCAGCTTCCCAAAGGCGAAGATGCAAGCTGCAGCACGCAGGCACAGTGTGGGCAGCCTTCAGACTTAGAGAAAACAGTACTTTACCACTCTCCTGCCTTTTCCATGGTTATTCTATTGGAAAAGAACGAGTTTTGGACAACTACCTTTCATTCTTGCCAAACTCTTTGCAGACCCCCGTGCAAGCTTTAGAACAAGATTTTGGATGTTTTCTTTCCTGGCAGAGTTTCTCCTTGCAAGATATGGTGGAAAAGCTTTTTGCTGAGTGTAGAGCGGCAAGACACGCAGAAGACGCAGATACGCAGCTCTCCGAAGCTAAGTGCCGGTCCCGGGCTTCTTTCGGCACAAACCGCTCTCAGGAGCTCCCTGCGCTCGCCACAATGCTCTGTGTGCGAAGAAGCCGCTTCTTCGCCTGCGGGAGAATCGGCGAGCGGCAGCTTCCCAAAGGCGAAGATGCAAGCTGCAGCACGCAGGCACAGTGTGGGCAGCCTTCAGACTTAGAGAAAACAGTACTTTACCACTCTCCTGCCTTTTCCATGGTTATTCTATTGGAAAAGAACGAGTTTTGGACAACTACCTTTCATTCTTGCCAAACTCTTTGCAGACCCCCGTGCAAGCTTTAGAACAAGATTTTGGATGTTTTCTTTCCTGGCAGAGTTTCTCCTTGCAAGATATGGTGGAAAAGCTTTTTGCTGAGTGTAGAGCGGCAAGACACGCAGAAGACGCAGATACGCAGCTCTCCGAAGCTAAGTGCCGGTCCCGGGCTTCTTTCGGCACAAACCGCTCTCAGGAGCTCCCTGCGCTCGCCACAATGCTCTGTGTGCGAAGAAGCCGCTTCTTCGCCTCCGGGAGAATCGGCGAGCGGCAGCTTCCCAAAGGCGAAGATGCAAGCTGCAGCACACAGGCACAGTGTGGGCAGCCTTCAGTCTTAGAGAAAACAGTACTTTACCACTCTCCTGCCTTTTTCATGGTTATTCTATTGGAAAAGAACGAGTTTTGGACAACTACCTTTCATTCTTGCCAAACTCTTTGCAGACCCCCGTGCAAGCTTTAGAACAAGATTTTGGATGTTTTCTTTCCTGGCAGAGTTTCTCCTTGCAAGATATGGTGGAAAAGCTTTTTGCTGAGTGTAGAGCGGCAAGACACGCAGAAGACGCAGATACGCAGCTCTCCGAAGCTAAGTGCCGGTCCCGGGCTTCTTTCGGCACAAAACCGCTCTCAGGAGCTCCCTGCGCTCGCCACAATGCTCTGTGTGCGAAGAAGCAGCTTCTTCGCCTCCTGGAGAATCGGCGAGCGGCAGCTTCCCAAAGGCAAAGATGCAAGCTGCAGCACACAGGCACAGTGTGGGCAGCCTTCAGACTTAGAGAAAACAGTACTTTACCACTCTCCTGCCTTTTCCATGGTTATTCTATTGGAAAAGAACGAGTTTTGGACAACTACCTTTCATTCTTGCCAAACTCTTTGCAGACCCCCGTGCAAGCTTTAGAACAAGATTTTGGATGTTTTCTTTCCTGGCAGAGTTTCTCCTTGCAAGATATGGTGGAAAAGCTTTTTGCTGAGTGTAGAGCGGCAAGACACGCAGAAGACGCAGATACGCAGCTCTCCGAAGCTAAGTGCCGGTCCCGGGCTTCTTTCGGCACAAACCGCTCTCAGGAGCTCCCTGCGCTCGCCACAATGCTCTGTGTGCGAAGAAGCCGCTTCTTCGCCTCCGGGAGAATCGGCGAGCGGCAGCTTCCCAAAGGCGAAGATGCAAGCTGCAGCACACAGGCACAGTGTGGGCAGCCTTCAGACTTCGAGAAAACAGTACTTTACCACTCTCCTGCCTTTTCCATGGTTATTCTATTGGAAAAGAACGAGTTTTGGACAACTACCTTTCATTCTTGCCAAACTCTTTGCAGACCCCCGTGCAAGCTTTAGAACAAGATTTGGATGTTTTCTTTCCTGGCAGAGTTTCTCCTTGCAAGATATGGTGGAAAAGCTTTTTGCTGAGTGTAGAGCGGCAAGACACGCAGAAGACGCAGATACGCAGCTCTCCGAAGCTAAGTGCCGGTCCCGGGCTTCTTTCGGCACAAACCGCTCTCAGGAGCTCCCTGCGCTCGCCACAATGCTCTGTGTGCGAAGAAGCCGCTTCTTCGCCTCCGGGAGAATCGGCGAGCGGCAGCTTCCCAAAGGCGAAGATGCAAGCTGCAGCACACAGGCACAGTGTGGGCAGCCTTCAGACTTCGAGAAAACAGTACTTTACCACTCTCCTGCCTTTTCCATGGTTATTCTATTGGAAAAGAACGAGTTTTGGACAACTACCTTTCATTCTTGCCAAACTCTTTGCAGACCCCCGTGCAAGCTTTAGAACAAGATTTTGGATGTTTTCTTTCCTGGCAGAGTTTCTCCTTGCAAGATATGGTGGAAAAGCTTTTTGCTGAGTGTAGAGCGGCAAGACACGCAGAAGACGCAGATAGGCAGCTCTCCGAAGCTAAGTGCCGGTCCCGGGCTTCTTTCGGCACAAACCGCTCTCAGGAGCTCCCTGCGCTCGCCACAATGCTCTGTGTGCGAAGAAGCCGCTTCTTCGCCTCCGGGAGAATCGGCGAGCGGCAGCTTCCCAAAGGCGAAGATGCAAGCTGCAGCACACAGGCACAGTGTGGGCAGCATTCAGACTTAGAGAAAACAGTACTTTACCACTCTCCTGCCTTTTCCATGGTTATTCTATTGGAAAAGAACGAGTTTTGGACAACTACCTTTCATTCTTGCCAAACTCTTTGCAGACCCCCTTGCAAGCTTTAGAACAAGATTTTGGATGTTTTCTTTCCTGGCAGAGTTTCTCCTTGCAAGATATGGTGGAAAAGCTTTTTGCTGAGTGTAGAGCGGCAAGACACGCAGAAGACGCAGATACGCAGCTCTCCGAAGCTAAGTGCCGGTCCCGGGCTTCTTTCGGCACAAACCGCTCTCAGGAGCTCCCTGCGCTCGCCACGATGCTCTGTGTGCGAAGAAGCCGCTTCTTCGCCTCCGGGAGAATCGGCGAGCGGCAGCTTCCCAAAGGCGAAGATGCAAGCTGCAGCACACAGGCACAGTGTGGGCAGCCTTCAGACTTAGAGAAAACAGTACTTTACCACTCTCCTGCCTTTTCCATGGTTATTCTATTGGAAAAGAACGAGTTTTGGACAACTACCTTTCATTCTTGCCAAACTCTTTGCAGACCCCCGTGCAAGCTTTAGAACAAGATTTTGGATGTTTTATTTCCTGGCAGAGTTTCTCTTTGCAAGATATGGTGGAAAAGCTTTTTGCTGAGTGTAGAGCGGCAAGACACGCAGAAGACGCAGATACGCAGCTCTCCGAAGCTAAGTGCCGGTCCCGGGCTTCTTTCGGCACAAACCGCTCTCAGGAGCTCCCTGCGCTCGCCACAATGCTCTGTTTGCGAAGAAGCCGCTTCTTCGCCTCCGGGAGAATCGGCGAGCGGCAGCTTCCCAAAGGCGAAGATGCAAGCTGCAGCACACAGGCACAGTGTGGGCAGCCTTCAGACTTCGAGAAAACAGTACTTTACCACTCTCCTGCCTTTTCCATGGTTATTCTATTGGAAAAGAACGAGTTTTGGACAACTACCTTTCATTCTTGCCAAACTCTTTGCAGACCCCCGTGCAAGCTTTAGAACAAGATTTTGGATGTTTTCTTTCCTGGCAGAGTTTCTCCTTGCAAGATATGGTGGAAAAGCTTTTTGCTGAGTGTAGAGCGGCAAGACACGCAGAAGACGCAGATACGCAGCTCTCCGAAGCTAAGTGCCGGTCCCGGGCTTCTTTCGGCACAAACCGCTCTCAGGAGCTCCCTGCGCTCGCCACAATGCTCTGTGTGCGAAGAAGCCGCTTCTTCGCCTCCGGGAGAATCGGCGAGCGGCAGCTTCCCAAAGGCGAAGATGCAAGCTGCAGCACACAGGCACAGTGTGGGCAGCCTTCAGACTTAGAGAAAACAGTACTTTACCACTCTCCTGCCTTTTCCATGGTTATTCTATTGGAAAAGAACGAGTTTTGGACAACTACCTTTCATTCTTGCCAAACTCTTTGCAGACCCCCGTGCAAGCTTTAGAACAAGATTTTGGATGTTTTCTTTCCTGGCAGAGTTTCTCCTTGCAAGATATGGTGGAAAAGCTTTTTGCTGAGTGTAGAGCGGCAAGACACGCAGAAGACGCAGATACGCAGCTCTCCGAAGCTAAGTGCCGGTCCCGGGCTTCTTTCGGCACAAACCGCTCTCAGGAGCTCCCTGCGCTCGCCACAATGCTCTGTGTGCGAAGAAGCCGCTTCTTCGCCTCCGGGAGAATCGGCGAGCGGCAGCTTCCCAAAGGCGAAGATGCAAGCTGCAGCACACAGGCACAGTGTGGGCAGCCTTCAGACTTAGAGAAAACAGTACTTTACCACTCTCCTGCCTTTTCCATGGTTATTCTATTGGAAAAGAACGAGTTTTGGACAACTACCTTTCATTCTTGCCAAACTCTTTGCAGACCCCCGTGCAAGCTTTAGAACAAGATTTTGGATGTTTTCTTTCCTGGCAGAGTTTCTCCTTGCAAGATATGGTGGAAAAGCTTTTTGCTGAGTGTAGAGCGGCAAGACAGGCAGAAGACGCAGATACGCAGCTCTCCGAAGCTAAGTGCCGGTCCCGGGCTTCTTTCGGCACAAACCGCTCTCAGGAGCTCCCTGCGCTCGCCACAATGCTGTGTGTGCGAAGAAGCCGCTTCTTCGCCTCCGGGAGAATCGGCGAGCGGCAGCTTCCCAAAGGCGAAGATGCAAGCTGCAGCACACAGGCACAGTGTGGGCAGCATTCAGACTTAGAGAAAACAGTACTTTACCACTCTCCTGCCTTTTCCATGGTTATTCTATTGGAAAAGAACGAGTTTTGGACAACTACCTTTCATTCTTGCCAAACTCTTTGCAGACCCCCGTGCAAGCTTTAGAACAAGATTTTGGATGTTTTCTTTCCTGGCAGAGTTTCTCCTTGCAAGATATGGTGGAAAAGCTTTTTGCTGAGTGTAGAGCGGCAAGACACGCAGAAGACGCAGATACGCAGCTCTCCGAAGCTAAGTGCCGGTCCCGGGCTTCTTTCGGCACAAACCGCTCTCAGGAGCTCCCTGCGCTCGCCACAATGCTCTGTGTGCGAAGAAGCCGCTTCTTCGCCTCCGGGAGAATCGGCGAGCGGCAGCTTCCCAAAGGCGAAGATGCAAGCTGCAGCACACAGGCACAGTGTGGGCAGCCTTCAGACTTAGAGAAAACAGTACTTTACCACTCTCCTGCCTTTTCCATGGTTATTCTATTGGAAAAGAACGAGTTTTGGACAACTACCTTTCATTCTTGCCAAACTCTTTGCAGACCCCCGTGCAAGCTTTAGAACAAGATTTTGGATGTTTTCTTTCCTGGCAGAGTTTCTCCTTGCAAGATATGGTGGAAAAGCTTTTTGCTGAGTGTAGAGCGGCAAGACAGGCAGAAGACGCAGATACGCAGCTCTCCGAAGCTAAGTGCCGGTCCCGGGCTTCTTTCGGCACAAACCGCTCTCAGGAGCTCCCTGCGCTCGCCACAATGCTCTGTGTGCGAAGAAGCCGGTTCTTCGCCTCCGGGAGAATCGGCGAGCGGCAGCTTCCCAAAGGCGAAGATGCAAGCTGCAGCACGCAGGCACAGTGTGGGCAGCCTTCAGACTTAGAGAAAACAGTACTTTACCACTCTCCTGCCTTTTCCATGGTTATTCTATTGGAAAAGAACGAGTTTTGGACAACTACCTTTCATTCTTGCCAAACGCTTTGCAGACCCCCTTGCAAGCTTTAGAACAAGATTTTGGATGTTTTCTTTCCTGGCAGAGTTTCTCCTTGCAAGATATGGTGGAAAAGCTTTTTGCTGAGTGTAGAGCGGCAAGACACGCAGAAGACGCAGATACGCAGCTCTCCGAAGCTAAGTGCCGGTCCCGGGCTTCTTTCGGCACAAACCGCTCTCAGGAGCTCCCTGCGCTCGCCACAATGCTCTGTGTGCGAAGAAGCCGCTTCTTCGCCTCCGGGAGAATCGGCGAGCGGCAGCTTCCAAAAGGCGAAGATGCAAGCTGCACCACACAGGCACAGTGTGGGCAGCCTTCAGACTTAGAGAAAACAGTACTTTACCACTCTCCTGCCTTTTCCATGGTTATTCTATTGGAAAAGAACGAGTTTTGGACAACTACCTTTCATTCTTGCCAAACTCTTTGCAGACCCCCGTGCAAGCTTTAGAACAAGATTTTGGATGTTTTCTTTCCTGGCAGAGTTTCTCCTTGCAAGATATGGTGGAAAAGCTTTTTGCTGAGTGTAGAGCGGCAAGACACGCAGAAGACGCAGATACGCAGCTCTCCGAAGCTAAGTGCCGGTCCCGGGCTTCTTTCGGCACAAACCGCTCTCAGGAGCTCCCTGCGCTCGCCACAATGCTCTGTGTGCGAAGAAGCCGCTTCTTCGCCTCCGGGAGAATCGGCGAGCGGCAGCTTCCCAAAGGCGAAGATGCAAGCTGCAGCACACAGGCACAGTGTGGGCAGCCTTCAGACTTAGAGAAAACAGTACTTTACCACTCTCCTGCCTTTTCCATGGTTATTCTATTGGAAAAGAACGAGTTTTGGACAACTACCTTTCATTCTTGCCAAACTCTTTGCAGACCCCCGTGCAAGCTTTAGAACAAGATTTTGGATGTTTTCTTTCCTGGCAGAGTTTCTCCTTGCAAGATATGGTGGAAAAGCTTTTTGCTGAGTGTAGAGCGGCAAGACAGGCAGAAGACGCAGATACGCAGCTCTCCGAAGCTAAGTGCCGGTCCCGGGCTTCTTTCGGCACAAACCGCTCTCAGGAGCCCCCTGCGCTCGCCACGATGCTCTGTGTGCGAAGAAGCCGCTTCTTCGCCTCCGGGAGAATCGGCGAGCGGCAGCTTCCCAAAGGCGAAGATGCAAGCTGCAGCACGCAGGCACAGTGTGGGCAGCCTTCAGACTTAGAGAAAACAGTACTTTACCACTCTCCTGCCTTTTCCATGGTTATTCTATTGGAAAAGAACGAGTTTTGGACAACTACCTTTCATTCTTGCCAAACGCTTTGCAGACCCCCTTGCAAGCTTTAGAACAAGATTTTGGATGTTTTCTTTCCTGGCAGAGTTTCTCCTTGCAAGATATGGTGGAAAAGCTTTTTGCTGAGTGTAGAGCGGCAAGACACGCAGAAGACGCAGATACGCAGCTCTCCGAAGCTAAGTGCCGGTCCCGGGCTTCTTTCGGCACAAACCGCTCTCAGGAGCTCCCTGCGCTCGCCACAATGCTCTGTGTGCGAAGAAGCCGCTTCTTCGCCTCCGGGAGAATCGGCGAGCGGCAGCTTCCAAAAGGCGAACATGCAAGCTGCACCACACAGGCACAGTGTGGGCAGCCTTCAGACTTAGAGAAAACAGTACTTTACCACTCTCCTGCCTTTTCCATGGTTATTCTATTGGAAAAGAACGAGTTTTGGACAACTACCTTTCATTCTTGCCAAACTCTTTGCAGACCCCCGTGCAAGCTTTAGAACAAGATTTTGGATGTTTTCTTTCCTGGCAGAGTTTCTCCTTGCAAGATATGGTGGAAAAGCTTTTTGCTGAGTGTAGAGCGGCAAGACACGCAGAAGACGCAGATACGCAGCTCTCCGAAGCTAAGTGCCGGTCCCGGGCTTCTTTCGGCACAAACCGCTCTCAGGAGCTCCCTGCGCTCGCCACAATGCTCTGTGTGCGAAGAAGCCGCTTCTTCGCCTCCGGGAGAATCGGCGAGCGGCAGCTTCCCAAAGGCGAAGATGCAAGCTGCAGCACACAGGCACAGTGTGGGCAGCCTTCAGACTTCGAGAAAACAGTACTTTACCACTCTCCTGCCTTTTCCATGGTTATTCTATTGGAAAAGAACGAGTTTTGGACAACTACCTTTCATTCTTGCCAAACTCTTTGCAGACCCCCGTGCAAGCTTTAGAACAAGATTTTGGATGTTTTCTTTCCTGGCAGAGTTTCTCCTTGCAAGATATGGTGGAAAAGCTTTTTGCTGAGTGTAGAGCGGCAAGACACGCAGAAGACGCAGATACGCAGCTCTCCGAAGCTAAGTGCCGGTCCCGGGCTTCTTTCGGCACAAACCGCTCTCAGGAGCTCCCTGCGCTCGCCACAATGCTCTGTGTGCGAAGAAGCCGCTTCTTCGCCTCCGGGAGAATCGGCGAGCGGCAGCTTCCAAAAGGCGAAGATGCAAGCTGCACCACACAGGCACAGTGTGGGCAGCCTTCAGACTTAGAGAAAACAGTACTTTACCACTCTCCTGCCTTTTCCATGGTTATTCTATTGGAAAAGAACGAGTTTTGGACAACTACCTTTCATTCTTGCCAAACTCTTTGCAGACCCCCGTGCAAGCTTTAGAACAAGATTTTGGATGTTTTCTTTCCTGGCAGAGTTTCTCCTTGCAAGATATGGTGGAAAAGCTTTTTGCTGAGTGTAGAGCGGCAAGACACGCAGAAGACGCAGATACGCAGCTCTCCGAAGCTAAGTGCCGGTCCCGGGCTTCTTTCGGCACAAACCGCTCTCAGGAGCTCCCTGCGCTCGCCACAATGCTCTGTGTGCGAAGAAGCCGCTTCTTCGCCTCCGGGAGAATCGGCGAGCGGCAGCTTCCCAAAGGCGAAGATGCAAGCTGCAGCACACAGGCACAGTGTGGGCAGCCTTCAGACTTAGAGAAAACAGTACTTTACCACTCTCCTGCCTTTTCCATGGTTATTCTATTGGAAAAGAACGAGTTTTGGACAACTACCTTTCATTCTTGCCAAACTCTTTGCAGACCCCCGTGCAAGCTTTAGAACAAGATTTTGGATGTTTTCTTTCCTGGCAGAGTTTCTCCTTGCAAGATATGGTGGAAAAGCTTTTTGCTGAGTGTAGAGCGGCAAGACAGGCAGAAGACGCAGATACGCAGCTCTCCGAAGCTAAGTGCCGGTCCCGGGCTTCTTTCGGCACAAACCGCTCTCAGGAGCTCCCTGCGCTCGCCACGATGCTCTGTGTGCGAAGAAGCCGCTTCTTCGCCTCCGGGAGAATCGGCGAGCGGCAGCTTCCCAAAGGCGAAGATGCAAGCTGCAGCACGCAGGCACAGTGTGGGCAGTATTCAGACTTAGAGAAAACAGTACTTTACCACTCTCCTGCCTTTTCCATGGTTATTCTATTGGAAAAGAACGAGTTTTGGACAACTACCTTTCATTCTTGCCAAACGCTTTGCAGACCCCCTTGCAAGCTTTAGAACAAGATTTTGGATGTTTTCTTTCCTGGCAGAGTTTCTCCTTGCAAGATATGGTGGAAAAGCTTTTTGCTGAGTGTAGAGCGGCAAGACACGCAGAAGACGCAGATACGCAGCTCTCCGAAGCTAAGTGCCGGTCCCGGGCTTCTTTCGGCACAAACCGCTCTCAGGAGCTCCCTGCGCTCGCCACAATGCTCTGTGTGCGAAGAAGCCGCTTCTTCGCCTCCGGGAGAATCGGCGAGCGGCAGCTTCCAAAAGGCGAAGATGCAAGCTGCACCACACAGGCACAGTGTGGGCAGCCTTCAGACTTAGAGAAAACAGTACTTTACCACTCTCCTGCCTTTTCCATGGTTATTCTATTGGAAAAGAACGAGTTTTGGACAACTACCTTTCATTCTTGCCAAACTCTTTGCAGACCCCCGTGCAAGCTTTAGAACAAGATTTTGGATGTTTTCTTTCCTGGCAGAGTTTCTCCTTGCAAGATATGGTGGAAAAGCTTTTTGCTGAGTGTAGAGCGGCAAGACACGCAGAAGACGCAGATACGCAGCTCTCCGAAGCTAAGTGCCGGTCCCGGGCTTCTTTCGGCACAAACCGCTCTCAGGAGCTCCCTGCGCTCGCCACAATGCTCTGTGTGCGAAGAAGCCGCTTCTTCGCCTCCGGGAGAATCGGCGAGCGGCAGCTTCCCAAAGGCGAAGATGCAAGCTGCAGCACACAGGCACAGTGTGGGCAGCCTTCAGACTTAGAGAAAACAGTACTTTACCACTCTCCTGCCTTTTCCATGGTTATTCTATTGGAAAAGAACGAGTTTTGGACAACTACCTTTCATTCTTGCCAAACTCTTTGCAGACCCCCGTGCAAGCTTTAGAACAAGATTTTGGATGTTTTCTTTCCTGCAGAGTTTCTCCTTGCAAGATATGGTGGAAAAGCTTTTTGCTGAGTGTAGAGCGGCAAGACACGCAGAAGACGCAGATACGCAGCTCTCCGAAGCTAAGTGCCGGTCCCGGGCTTCTTTCGGCACAAACCGCTCTCAGGAGCTCCCTGCGCTCGCCACGATGCTCTGTGTGCGAAGAAGCCGCTTCTTCGCCTCCGGGAGAATCGGCGAGCGGCAGCTTCCCAAAGGCGAAGATGCAAGCTGCAGCACGCAGGCACAGTGTGGGCAGCCTTCAGACTTAGAGAAAACAGTACTTTACCACTCTCCTGCCTTTTCCATGGTTATTCTATTGGAAAAGAACGAGTTTTGGACAACTACCTTTCATTCTTGCCAAACGCTTTGCAGACCCCCTTGCAAGCTTTAGAACAAGATTTTGGATGTTTTCTTTCCTGGCAGAGTTTCTCCTTGCAAGATATGGTGGAAAAGCTTTTTGCTGAGTGTAGAGCGGCAAGACACGCAGAAGACGCAGATACGCAGCTCTCCGAAGCTAAGTGCCGGTCCCGGGCTTCTTTCGGCACAAACCGCTCTCAGGAGCTCCCTGCGCTCGCCACAATGCTCTGTGTGCGAAGAAGCCGCTTCTTCGCCTCCGGGAGAATCGGCGAGCGGCAGCTTCCCAAAGGCGAAGATGCAAGCTGCAGCACACAGGCACAGTGTGGGCAGCCTTCAGACTTAGAGAAAACAGTACTTTACCACTCTCCTGCCTTTTCCATGGTTATTCTATTGGAAAAGAACGAGTTTTGGACAACTACCTTTCATTCTTGCCAAACTCTTTGCAGACCCCCGTGCAAGCTTTAGAACAAGATTTTGGATGTTTTATTTCCTGGCAGAGTTTCTCCTTGCAAGATATGGTGGAAAAGCTTTTTGCTGAGTGTAGAGCGGCAAGACACGCAGAAGACGCAGATACGCAGCTCTCCGAAGCTAAGTGCCGGTCCCGGGCTTCTTTCGGCACAAACCGCTCTCAGGAGCTCCCTGCGCTCGCCACAATGCTCTGTGTGCGAAGAAGCCGCTTCTTCGCCTCCGGGAGAATCGGCGAGCGGCAGCTTCCCAAAGGCGAAGATGCAAGCTGCAGCACACAGGCACAGTGTGGGCAGCCTTCAGACTTAGAGAAAACAGTACTTTACCACTCTCCTGCCTTTTCCATGGTTATTCTATTGGAAAAGAACGAGTTTTGGACAACTACCTTTCATTCTTGCCAAACTCTTTGCAGACCCCCGTGCAAGCTTTAGAACAAGATTTTGGATGTTTTCTTTCCTGGCAGAGTTTCTCCTTGCAAGATATGGTGGAAAAGCTTTTTGCTGAGTGTAGAGCGGCAAGACACGAAGAAGACGCAGATACGCAGCTCTCCGAAGCTAAGTGCCGGTCCCGGGCTTCTTTCGGCACAAACCGCTCTCAGGAGCTCCCTGCGCTCGCCACAATGCTCTGTGTGCGAAGAAGCCGCTTCTTCGCCTCCGGGAGAATCGGCGAGCGGCAGCTTCCCAAAGGCGAAGATGCAAGCTGCAGCACACAGGCACAGTGTGGGCAGCCTTCAGACTTCGAGAAAACAGTACTTTACCACTCTCCTGCCTTTTTCATGGTTATTCTATTGGAAAAGAACGAGTTTTGGACAACTACCTTTCATTCTTGCCAAACTCTTTGCAGACCCCCGTGCAAGCTTTAGAACAAGATTTTGGATGTTTTCTTTCCTGGCAGAGTTTCTCCTTGCAAGATATGGTGGAAAAGCTTTTTGCTGAGTGTAGAGCGGCAAGACACGCAGAAGACGCAGATACGCAGCTCTCCGAAGCTAAGTGCCGGTCCCGGGCTTCTTTCGGCACAAACCGCTCTCAGGAGCTCCCTGCGCTCGCCACAATGCTCTGTGTGCGAAGAAGCCGCTTCTTTGCCTCCGGGAGAATCGGCGAGCGGCAGCTTCCCAAAGGCGAAGATGCAAGCTGCACCACACAGGCACAGTGTGGGCAGCCTTCAGACTTAGAGAAAACAGTACTTTACCACTCTCCTGCCTTTTCCATGGTTATTCTATTGGAAAAGAACGAGTTTTGGACAACTACCTTTCATTCTTGCCAAACTCTTTGCAGACCCCCGTGCAAGCTTTAGAAGAAGATTTTGGATGTTTTCTTTCCTGGCAGAGTTTCTCCTTGCAAGATATGGTGGAAAAGCTTTTTGCTGAGTGTAGAGCGGCAAGACACGCAGAAGACGCAGATACGCAGCTCTCCGAAGCTAAGTGCCGGTCCCGGGCTTCTTTCGGCACAAACCGCTCTCAGGAGCTCCCTGCGCTCGCCACAATGCTCTGTGTGCGAAGAAGCCGCTTCTTCGCCTCCGGGAGAATCGGCGAGCGGCAGCTTCCCAAAGGCGAAGATGCAAGCTGCAGCACACAGGCACAGTGTGGGCAGCATTCAGACTTAGAGAAAACAGTACTTTACCACTCTCCTGCCTTTTCCATGGTTATTCTATTGGAAAAGAACGAGTTTTGGACAACTACCTTTCATTCTTGCCAAACTCTTTGCAGACCCCCTTGCAAGCTTTAGAAGAAGATTTTGGATGTTTTCTTTCCTGGCAGAGTTTCTCCTTGCAAGATATGGTGGAAAAGCTTTTTGCTGAGTGTAGAGCGGCAAGACACGCAGAAGACGCAGATACGCAGCTCTCCGAAGCTAAGTGCCGGTCCCGGGCTTCTTTCGGCACAAACCGCTCTCAGGAGCTCCCTGCGCTCGCCACAATGCTCTGTGTGCGAAGAAGCCGCTTCTTCGCCTCCGGGAGAATCGGCGAGCGGCAGCTTCCCAAAGGCGAAGATGCAAGCTGCAGCACACAGGCACAGTGTGGGCAGCCTTCAGACTTAGAGAAAACAGTACTTTACCACTCTCCTGCCTTTTCCATGGTTATTCTATTGGAAAAGAACGAGTTTTGGACAACTACCTTTCATTCTTGCCAAACTCTTTGCAGACCCCCGTGCAAGCTTTAGAACAAGATTTTGGATGTTTTCTTTCCTGGCAGAGTTTCTCCTTGCAAGATATGGTGGAAAAGCTTTTTGCTGAGTGTAGAGCGGCAAGACACGCAGAAGACGCAGATACGCAGCTCTCCGAAGCTAAGTGCCGGTCCCGGGCTTCTTTCGGCACAAACCGCTCTCAGGAGCTCCCTGCGCTCGCCACAATGCTCTGTGTGCGAAGAAGCCGCTTCTTCGCCTCCGGGAGAATCGGCGAGCGGCAGCTTCCCAAAGGCGAAGATGCAAGCTGCAGCACACAGGCACAGTGTGGGCAGCCTTCAGACTTAGAGAAAACAGTACTTTACCACTCTCCTGCCTTTTCCATGGTTATTCTATTGGAAAAGAACGAGTTTTGGACAACTACCTTTCATTCTTGCCAAACTCTTTGCAGACCCCCGTGCAAGCTTTAGAAGAAGATTTTGGATGTTTTCTTTCCTGGCAGAGTTTCTCCTTGCAAGATATGGTGGAAAAGCTTTTTGCTGAGTGTAGAGCGGCAAGACACGCAGAAGACGCAGATACGCAGCTCTCCGAAGCTAAGTGCCGGTCCCGGGCTTCTTTCGGCACAAACCGCTCTCAGGAGCTCCCTGCGCTCGCCACAATGCTCTGTGTGCGAAGAAGCCGCTTCTTCGCCTGCGGGAGAATCGGCGAGCGGCAGCTTCCCAAAGGCGAAGATGCAAGCTGCAGCACACAGGCACAGTGTGGGCAGCCTTCAGACTTAGAGAAAACAGTACTTTACCACTCTCCTGCCTTTTCCATGGTTATTCTATTGGAAAAGAACGAGTTTTGGACAACTACCTTTCATTCTTGCCAAACTCTTTGCAGACCCCCGTGCAAGCTTTAGAAGAAGATTTTGGATGTTTTCTTTCCTGGCAGAGTTTCTCCTTGCAAGATATGGTGGAAAAGCTTTTTGCTGAGTGTAGAGCGGCAAGACACGCAGAAGACGCAGATACGCAGCTCTCCGAAGCTAAGTGCCGGTCCCGGGCTTCTTTCGGCACAAACCGCTCTCAGGAGCTCCCTGCGCTCGCCACAATGCTCTGTGTGCGAAGAAGCCGCTTCTTCGCCTCCGGGAGAATCGGCGAGCGGCAGCTTCCCAAAGGCGAAGATGCAAGCTGCAGCACACAGGCACAGTGTGGGCAGCCTTCAGACTTAGAGAAAACAGTACTTTACCACTCTCCTGCCTTTTCCATGGTTATTCTATTGGAAAAGAACGAGTTTTGGACAACTACCTTTCATTCTTGCCAAACTCTTTGCAGACCCCCGTGCAAGCTTTAGAACAAGATTTTGGATGTTTTCTTTCCTGGCAGAGTTTCTCCTTGCAAGATATGGTGGAAAAGCTTTTTGCTGAGTGTAGAGCGGCAAGACACGCAGAAGACGCAGATACGCAGCTCTCCGAAGCTAAGTGCCGGTCCCGGGCTTCTTTCGGCACAAACCGCTCTCAGGAGCTCCCTGCGCTCGCCACAATGCTCTGTGTGCGAAGAAGCCGCTTCTTCGCCTCCGGGAGAATCGGCGTGCGGCAGCTTCCCAAAGGCGAAGATGCAAGCTGCAGCACACAGGCACAGTGTGGGCAGCCTTCAGACTTAGAGAAAACAGTACTTTACCACTCTCCTGCCTTTTCCATGGTTATTCTATTGGAAAAGAACGAGTTTTGGACAACTACCTTTCATTCTTGCCAAACTCTTTGCAGACCCCCGTGCAAGCTTTAGAACAAGATTTTGGATGTTTTCTTTCCTGGCAGAGTTTCTCCTTGCAAGATATGGTGGAAAAGCTTTTTGCTGAGTGTAGAGCGGCAAGACACGCAGAAGACGCAGATACGCAGCTCTCCGAAGCTAAGTGCCGGTCCCGGGCTTCTTTCGGCACAAACCGCTCTCAGCAGCTCCCTGCGCTCGCCACAATGCTCTGTGTGCGAAGAAGCCGCTTCTTCGCCTCCGGGAGAATCGGCGTGCGGCAGCTTCCCAAAGGCGAAGATGCAAGCTGCAGCACACAGGCACAGTGTGGGCAGCCTTCAGACTTAGAGAAAACAGTACTTTACCACTCTCCTGCCTTTTCCATGGTTATTCTATTGGAAAAGAACGAGTTTTGGACAACTACCTTTCATTCTTGCCAAACTCTTTGCAGACCCCCGTGCAAGCTTTAGAAGAAGATTTTGGATGTTTTCTTTCCTGGCAGAGTTTCTCCTTGCAAGATATGGTGGAAAAGCTTTTTGCTGAGTGTAGAGCGGCAAGACACGCAGAAGACGCAGATACGCAGCTCTCCGAAGCTAAGTGCCGGTCCCGGGCTTCTTTCGGCACAAACCGCTCTCAGGAGCTCCCTGCGCTCGCCACAATGCTCTGTGTGCGAAGAAGCCGCTTCTTCGCCTCCGGGAGAATCGGCGAGCGGCAGCTTCCCAAAGGCGAAGATGCAAGCTGCAGCACACAGGCACAGTGTGGGCAGCCTTCAGACTTAGAGAAAACAGTACTTTACCACTCTCCTGCCTTTTCCATGGTTATTCTATTGGAAAAGAACGAGTTTTGGACAACTACCTTTCATTCTTGCCAAACTCTTTGCAGACCCCCGTGCAAGCTTTAGAACAAGATTTTGGATGTTTTCTTTCCTGGCAGAGTTTCTCCTTGCAAGATATGGTGGAAAAGCTTTTTGCTGAGTGTAGAGCGGCAAGACACGCAGAAGACGCAGATACGCAGCTCTCCGAAGCTAAGTGCCGGTCCCGGGCTTCTTTCGGCACAAACCGCTCTCAGGAGCTCCCTGCGCTCGCCACAATGCTCTGTGTGCGAAGAAGCCGCTTCTTCGCCTCCGGGAGAATCGGCGAGCGGCAGCTTCCCAAAGGCGAAGATGCAAGCTGCAGCACGCAGGCACAGTGTGGGCAGCCTTCAGACTTAGAGAAAACAGTACTTTACCACTCTCCTGCCTTTTCCATGATTATTCTATTGGAAAAGAACGAGTTTTGGACAACTACCTTTCATTCTTGCCAAACGCTTTGCAGACCCCCTTGCAAGCTTTAGAACAAGATTTTGGATGTTTTCTTTCCTGGCAGAGTTTCTCCTTGCAAGATATGGTGGAAAAGCTTTTTGCTGAGTGTAGAGCGGCAAGACACGAAGAAGACGCAGATACGCAGCTCTCCGAAGCTAAGTGCCGGTCCCGGGCTTCTTTCGGCACAAACCGCTCTCAGGAGCTCCCTGCGCTCGCCACAATGCTCTGTGTGCGAAGAAGCCGCTTCTTCGCCTCCGGGAGAATCGGCGAGCGGCAGCTTCCCAAAGGCGAAGATGCAAGCTGCAGCACACAGGCACAGTGTGGGCAGCCTTCAGACTTAGAGAAAACAGTACTTTACCACTCTCCTGCCTTTTTCATGGTTATTCTATTGGAAAAGAACGAGTTTTGGACAACTACCTTTCATTCTTGCCAAACTCTTTGCAGACCCCCGTGCAAGCTTTAGAAGAAGATTTTGGATGTTTTCTTTCCTGGCAGAGTTTCTCCTTGCAAGATATGGTGGAAAAGCTTTTTGCTGAGTGTAGAGCGGCAAGACACGCAGAAGACGCAGATACGCAGCTCTCCGAAGCTAAGTGCCGGTCCCGGGCTTCTTTCGGCACAAACCGCTCTCAGGAGCTCCCTGCGCTCGCCACAATGCTCTGTGTGCGAAGAAGCCGCTTCTTCGCCTCCGGGAGAATCGGCGAGCGGCAGCTTCCCAAAGGCGAAGATGCAAGCTGCAGCACACAGGCACAGTGTGGGCAGCCTTCAGACTTAGAGAAAACAGTACTTTACCACTCTCCTGCCTTTTCCATGGTTATTCTATTGGAAAAGAACGAGTTTTGGACAACTACCTTTCATTCTTGCCAAACTCTTTGCAGACCCCCGTGCAAGCTTTAGAACAAGATTTTGGATGTTTTCTTTCCTGGCAGAGTTTCTCCTTGCAAGATATGGTGGAAAAGCTTTTTGCTGAGTGTAGAGCGGCAAGACACGCAGAAGACGCAGATACGCAGCTCTCCGAAGCTAAGTGCCGGTCCCGGGCTTCTTTCGGCACAAACCGCTCTCAGGAGCTCCCTGCGCTCGCCACAATGCTCTGTGTGCGAAGAAGCCGCTTCTTCGCCTCCGGGAGAATCGGCGAGCGGCAGCTTCCCAAAGGCGAAGATGCAAGCTGCAGCACACAGGCACAGTGTGGGCAGCCTTCAGACTTAGAGAAAACAGTACTTTACCACTCTCCTGCCTTTTCCATGGTTATTCTATTGGAAAAGAACGAGTTTTGGACAACTACCTTTCATTCTTGCCAAACGCTTTGCAGACCCCCGTGCAAGCTTTAGAACAAGATTTTGGATGTTTTCTTTCCTGGCAGAGTTTCTCCTTGCAAGATATGGTGGAAAAGCTTTTTGCTGAGTGTAGAGCGGCAAGACACGCAGAAGACGCAGATACGCAGCTCTCCGAAGCTAAGTGCCGGTCCCGGGCTTCTTTCGGCACAAACCGCTCTCAGGAGCTCCCTGCGCTCGCCACAATGCTCTGTGTGCGAAGAAGCCGCTTCTTCGCCTCCTGGAGAATCGGCGAGCGGCAGCTTCCCAAAGGCGAAGATGCAAGCTGCAGCACGCAGGCACAGTGTGGGCAGCCTTCAGACTTAGAGAAAACAGTACTTTACCACTCTCCTGCCTTTTCCATGGTTATTCTATTGGAAAAGAACGAGTTTTGGACAACTACCTTTCATTCTTGCCAAACTCTTTGCAGACCCCCGTGCAAGCTTTAGAACAAGATTTTGGATGTTTTCTTTCCTGGCAGAGTTTCTCCTTGCAAGATATGGTGGAAAAGCTTTTTGCTGAGTGTAGAGCGGCAAGACACGCAGAAGACGCAGATACGCAGCTCTCCGAAGCTAAGTGCCGGTCCCGGGCTTCTTTCGGCACAAACCGCTCTCAGGAGCTCCCTGCGCTCGCCACAATGCTCTGTGTGCGGAGAAGCAGCTTCTTCGCCTCCGGGAGAATCGGCGAGCGGCAGCTTCCCAAAGGCGAAGATGCAAGCTGCAGCACACAGGCACAGTGTGGGCAGCCTTCAGACTTAGAGAAAACAGTACTTTACCACTCTCCTGCCTTTTCCATGGTTATTCTATTGGAAAAGAACGAGTTTTGGACAACTACCTTTCATTCTTGCCAAACTCTTTGCAGACCCCCGTGCAAGCTTTAGAACAAGATTTTGGATGTTTTCTTTCCTGGCAGAGTTTCTCCTTGCAAGATATGGTGGAAAAGCTTTTTGCTGAGTGTAGAGCGGCAAGACACGAAGAAGACGCAGATACGCAGCTCTCCGAAGCTAAGTGCCGGTCCCGGGCTTCTTTCGGCACAAACCGCTCTCAGGAGCTCCCTGCGCTCGCCACAATGCTCTGTGTGCGAAGAAGCCGCTTCTTCGCCTGCGGGAGAATCGGCGAGCGGCAGCTTCCCAAAGGCGAAGATGCAAGCTGCAGCACACAGGCACAGTGTGGGCAGCCTTCAGACTTAGAGAAAACAGTACTTTACCACTCTCCTGCCTTTTCCATGGTTATTCTATTGGAAAAGAACGAGTTTTGGACAACTACCTTTCATTCTTGCCAAACTCTTTGCAGACCCCCGTGCAAGCTTTAGAACAAGATTTTGGATGTTTTCTTTCCTGGCAGAGTTTCTCCTTGCAAGATATGGTGGAAAAGCTTTTTGCTGAGTGTAGAGCGGCAAGACACGCAGAAGACGCAGATACGCAGCTCTCCGAAGCTAAGTGCCGGTCCCGGGCTTCTTTCGGCACAAACCGCTCTCAGGAGCTCCCTGCGCTCGCCACAATGCTCTGTGTGCGAAGAAGCCGCTTCTTCGCCTCCGGGAGAATCGGCGAGCGGCAGCTTCCCAAAGGCGAAGATGCAAGCTGCAGCACACAGGCACAGTGTGGGCAGCCTTCAGACTTAGAGAAAACAGTACTTTACCACTCTCCTGCCTTTTCCATGGTTATTCTATTGGAAAAGAACGAGTTTTGGACAACTACCTTTCATTCTTGCCAAACTCTTTGCAGACCCCCGTGCAAGCTTTAGAACAAGATTTTGGATGTTTTCTTTCCTGGCAGAGTTTCTCCTTGCAAGATATGGTGGAAAAGCTTTTTGCTGAGTGTAGAGCGGCAAGACACGCAGAAGACGCAGATACGCAGCTCTCCGAAGCTAAGTGCCGGTCCCGGGCTTCTTTCGGCACAAACCGCTCTCAGGAGCTCCCTGCGCTCGCCACAATGCTCTGTGTGCGAAGAAGCCGCTTCTTCGCCTCCGGGAGAATCGGCGAGCGGCAGCTTCCCAAAGGCGAAGATGCAAGCTGCAGCACGCAGGCACAGTGTGGGCAGCCTTCAGACTTCGAGAAAACAGTACTTTACCACTCTCCTGCCTTTTCCATGGTTATTCTATTGGAAAAGAACGAGTTTTGGACAACTACCTTTCATTCTTGCCAAACTCTTTGCAGACCCCCGTGCAAGCTTTAGAACAAGATTTTGGATGTTTTCTTTCCTGGCAGAGTTTCTCCTTGCAAGATATGGTGGAAAAGCTTTTTGCTGAGTGTAGAGCGGCAAGACACGCAGAAGACGCAGATACGCAGCTCTCCGAAGCTAAGTGCCGGTCCCGGGCTTCTTTCGGCACAAACCGCTCTCAGGAGCTCCCTGCGCTCGCCACAATGCTCTGTGTGCGAAGAAGCCGCTTCTTCGCCTCCGGGAGAATCGGCGAGCGGCAGCTTCCCACAGGCGAAGATGCAAGCTGCAGCACGCAGGCACAGTGTGGGCAGCCTTCAGACTTAGAGAAAACAGTACTTTACCACTCTCCTGCCTTTTCCATGGTTATTCTATTGGAAAAGAACGAGTTTTGGACAACTACCTTTCATTCTTGCCAAACTCTTTGCAGACCCCCTTGCAAGATTTAGAACAAGATTTTGGATGTTTTCTTTCCTGGCAGAGTTTCTCCTTGCAAGATATGGTGGAAAAGCTTTTTGCTGAGTGTAGAGCGGCAAGACACGCAGAAGACGCAGATACGCAGCTCTCCGAAGCTAAGTGCCGGTCCCGGGCTTCTTTCGGCACAAACCGCTCTCAGGAGCTCCCTGCGCTCGCCACAATGCTCTGTGTGCGAAGAAGCCGCTTCTTCGCCTGCGGGAGAATCGGCGAGCGGCAGCTTCCCAAAGGCGAAGATGCAAGCTGCACCACACAGGCACAGTGTGGGCAGCCTTCAGACTTAGAGAAAACAGTACTTTACCACTCTCCTGCCTTTTCCATGGTTATTCTATTGGAAAAGAACGAGTTTTGGACAACTACCTTTCATTCTTGCCAAACGCTTTGCAGACCCCCGTGCAAGCTTTAGAACAAGATTTTGGATGTTTTCTTTCCTGGCAGAGTTTCTCCTTGCAAGATATGGTGGAAAAGCTTTTTGCTGAGTGTAGAGCGGCAAGACACGCAGAAGACGCAGATACGCAGCTCTCCGAAGCTAAGTGCCGGTCCCGGGCTTCTTTCGGCACAAACCGCTCTCAGGAGCTCCCTGCGCTCGCCACAATGCTCTGTGTGCGAAGAAGCCGCTTCTTCGCCTCCGGGAGAATCGGCGAGCGGCAGCTTCCCAAAGGCGAAGATGCAAGCTGCACCACACAGGCACAGTGTGGGCAGCCTTCAGACTTAGAGAAAACAGTACTTTACCACTCTCCTGCCTTTTCCATGGTTATTCTATTGGAAAAGAACGAGTTTTGGACAACTACCTTTCATTCTTGCCAAACTCTTTGCAGACCCCCGTGCAAGCTTTAGAACAAGATTTTGGATGTTTTCTTTCCTGGCAGAGTTTCTCCTTGCAAGATATGGTGGAAAAGCTTTTTGCTGAGTGTAGAGCGGCAAGACACGCAGAAGACGCAGATACGCAGCTCTCCGAAGCTAAGTGCCGGTCCCGGGCTTCTTTCGGCACAAACCGCTCTCAGGAGCTCCCTGCGCTCGCCACAATGCTCTGTGTGCGAAGAAGCCGCTTCTTCGCCTCCGGGAGAATCGGCGAGCGGCAGCTTCCCAAAGGCGAAGATGCAAGCTGCAGCACGCAGGCACAGTGTGGGCAGCCTTCAGACTTAGAGAAAACAGTACTTTACCACTCTCCTGCCTTTTCCATGGTTATTCTATTGGAAAAGAACGAGTTTTGGACAACTACCTTTCATTCTTGCCAAACTCTTTGCAGACCCCCGTGCAAGCTTTAGAACAAGATTTTGGATGTTTTCTTTCCTGGCAGAGTTTCTCCTTGCAAGATATGGTGGAAAAGCTTTTTGCTGAGTGTAGAGCGGCAAGACACGCAGAAGACGCAGATACGCAGCTCTCCGAAGCTAAGTGCCGGTCCCGGGCTTCTTTCGGCACAAACCGCTCTCAGGAGCTCCCTGCGCTCGCCACAATGCTCTGTGTGCGAAGAAGCCGCTTCTTCGCCTCCGGGAGAATCGGCGAGCGGCAGCTTCCCAAAGGCGAAGATGCAAGCTGCAGCACGCAGGCACAGTGTGGGCAGCCTTCAGACTTAGAGAAAACAGTACTTTACCACTCTCCTGCCTTTTCCATGGTTATTCTATTGGAAAAGAACGAGTTTTGGACAACTACCTTTCATTCTTGCCAAACGCTTTGCAGACCCCCTTGCAAGCTTTAGAACAAGATTTTGGATGTTTTCTTTCCTGGCAGAGTTTCTCCTTGCAAGATATGGTGGAAAAGCTTTTTGCTGAGTGTAGAGCGGCAAGACACGCAGAAGACGCAGATACGCAGCTCTCCGAAGCTAAGTGCCGGTCCCGGGCTTCTTTCGGCACAAACCGCTCTCAGGAGCTCCCTGCGCTCGCCACAATGCTCTGTGTGCGAAGAAGCCGCTTCTTCGCCTCCGGGAGAATCGGCGAGCGGCAGCTTCCCAAAGGCGAAGATGCAAGCTGCAGCACACAGGCACAGTGTGGGCAGCCTTCAGACTTCGAGAAAACAGTACTTTACCACTCTCCTGCCTTTTCCATGGTTATTCTATTGGAAAAGAACGAGTTTTGGACAACTACCTTTCATTCTTGCCAAACTCTTTGCAGACCCCCGTGCAAGCTTTAGAACAAGATTTTGGATGTTTTCTTTCCTGGCAGAGTTTCTCCTTGCAAGATATGGTGGAAAAGCTTTTTGCTGAGTGTAGAGCGGCAAGACACGCAGAAGACGCAGATACGCAGCTCTCCGAAGCTAAGTGCCGGTCCCGGGCTTCTTTCGGCACAAACCGCTCTCAGGAGCTCCCTGCGCTCGCCACAATGCTCTGTGTGCGAAGAAGCCGCTTCTTCGCCTCCGGGAGAATCGGCGAGCGGCAGCTTCCCAAAGGCGAAGATGCAAGCTGCAGCACACAGGCACAGTGTGGGCAGCCTTCAGACTTCGAGAAAACAGTACTTTACCACTCTCCTGCCTTTTCCATGGTTATTCTATTGGAAAAGAACGAGTTTTGGACAACTACCTTTCATTCTTGCCAAACGCTTTGCAGACCCCCGTGCAAGCTTTAGAACAAGATTTTGGATGTTTTCTTTCCTGGCAGAGTTTCTCCTTGCAAGATATGGTGGAAAAGCTTTTTGCTGAGTGTAGAGCGGCAAGACACGCAGAAGACGCAGATACGCAGCTCTCCGAAGCTAAGTGCCGGTCCCGGGCTTCTTTCGGCACAAACCGCTCTCAGGAGCTCCCTGCGCTCGCCACAATGCTCTGTGTGCGAAGAAGCCGCTTCTTCGCCTCCTGGAGAATCGGCGAGCGGCAGCTTCCCAAAGGCGAAGATGCAAGCTGCAGCACGCAGGCACAGTGTGGGCAGCCTTCAGACTTAGAGAAAACAGTACTTTACCACTCTCCTGCCTTTTCCATGGTTATTCTATTGGAAAAGAACGAGTTTTGGACAACTACCTTTCATTCTTGCCAAACTCTTTGCAGACCCCCGTGCAAGCTTTAGAACAAGATTTTGGATGTTTTCTTTCCTGGCAGAGTTTCTCCTTGCAAGATATGGTGGAAAAGCTTTTTGCTGAGTGTAGAGCGGCAAGACACGCAGAAGACGCAGATACGCAGCTCTCCGAAGCTAAGTGCCGGTCCCGGGCTTCTTTCGGCACAAACCGCTCTCAGGAGCTCCCTGCGCTCGCCACAATGCTCTGTGTGCGGAGAAGCAGCTTCTTCGCCTCCGGGAGAATCGGCGAGCGGCAGCTTCCCAAAGGCGAAGATGCAAGCTGCAGCACACAGGCACAGTGTGGGCAGCCTTCAGACTTAGAGAAAACAGTACTTTACCACTCTCCTGCCTTTTCCATGGTTATTCTATTGGAAAAGAACGAGTTTTGGACAACTACCTTTCATTCTTGCCAAACTCTTTGCAGACCCCCGTGCAAGCTTTAGAACAAGATTTTGGATGTTTTCTTTCCTGGCAGAGTTTCTCCTTGCAAGATATGGTGGAAAAGCTTTTTGCTGAGTGTAGAGCGGCAAGACACGCAGAAGACGCAGATACGCAGCTCTCCGAAGCTAAGTGCCGGTCCCGGGCTTCTTTCGGCACAAACCGCTCTCAGGAGCTCCCTGCGCTCGCCACAATGCTCTGTGTGCGAAGAAGCCGCTTCTTCGCCTCCGGGAGAATCGGCGAGCGGCAGCTTCCCAAAGGCGAAGATGCAAGCTGCAGCACACAGGCACAGTGTGGGCAGCCTTCAGACTTAGAGAAAACAGTACTTTACCACTCTCCTGCCTTTTCCATGGTTATTCTATTGGAAAAGAACGAGTTTTGGACAACTACCTTTCATTCTTGCCAAACTCTTTGCAGACCCCCGTGCAAGCTTTAGAACAAGATTTTGGATGTTTTCTTTCCTGGCAGAGTTTCTCCTTGCAAGATATGGTGGAAAAGCTTTTTGCTGAGTGTAGAGCGGCAAGACACGCAGAAGACGCAGATACGCAGCTCTCCGAAGCTAAGTGCCGGTCCCGGGCTTCTTTCGGCACAAACCGCTCTCAGGAGCTCCCTGCGCTCGCCACAATGCTCTGTGTGCGAAGAAGCCGCTTCTTCGCCTCCGGGAGAATCGGCGAGCGGCAGCTTCCCAAAGGCGAAGATGCAAGCTGCAGCACACAGGCACAGTGTGGGCAGCCTTCAGACTTAGAGAAAACAGTACTTTACCACTCTCCTGCCTTTTCCATGGTTATTCTATTGGAAAAGAACGAGTTTTGGACAACTACCTTTCATTCTTGCCAAACTCTTTGCAGACCCCCGTGCAAGCTTTAGAACAAGATTTTGGATGTTTTCTTTCCTGGCAGAGTTTCTCCTTGCAAGATATGGTGGAAAAGCTTTTTGCTGAGTGTAGAGCGGCAAGACACGCAGAAGACGCAGATACGCAGCTCTCCGAAGCTAAGTGCCGGTCCCGGGCTTCTTTCGGCACAAACCGCTCTCAGGAGCTCCCTGCGCTCGCCACAATGCTCTGTGTGCGAAGAAGCCGCTTCTTCGCCTCCGGGAGAATCGGCGAGCGGCAGCTTCCCAAAGGCGAAGATGCAAGCTGCAGCACGCAGGCACAGTGTGGGCAGCCTTCAGACTTAGAGAAAACAGTACTTTACCACTCTCCTGCCTTTTCCATGGTTATTCTATTGGAAAAGAACGAGTTTTGGACAACTACCTTTCATTCTTGCCAAACTCTTTGCAGACCCCCGTGCAAGCTTTAGAACAAGATTTTGGATGTTTTCTTTCCTGGCAGAGTTTCTCCTTGCAAGATATGGTGGAAAAGCTTTTTGCTGAGTGTAGAGCGGCAAGACACGCAGAAGACGCAGATACGCAGCTCTCCGAAGCTAAGTGCCGGTCCCGGGCTTCTTTCGGCACAAACCGCTCTCAGGAGCTCCCTGCGCTCGCCACAATGCTCTGTGTGCGAAGAAGCCGCTTCTTCGCCTCCGGGAGAATCGGCGAGCGGCAGCTTCCCAAAGGCGAAGATGCAAGCTGCAGCACACAGGCACAGTGTGGGCAGCCTTCAGACTTAGAGAAAACAGTACTTTACCACTCTCCTGCCTTTTCCATGGTTATTCTATTGGAAAAGAACGAGTTTTGGACAACTACCTTTCATTCTTGCCAAACTCTTTGCAGACCCCCGTGCAAGCTTTAGAACAAGATTTTGGATGTTTTCTTTCCTGGCAGAGTTTCTCCTTGCAAGATATGGTGGAAAAGCTTTTTGCTGAGTGTAGAGCGGCAAGACACGCAGAAGACGCAGATACGCAGCTCTCCGAAGCTAAGTGCCGGTCCCGGGCTTCTTTCGGCACAAACCGCTCTCAGGAGCTCCCTGCGCTCGCCACAATGCTCTGTGTGCGAAGAAGCCGCTTCTTCGCCTCCGGGAGAATCGGCGAGCGGCAGCTTCCCACAGGCGAAGATGCAAGCTGCAGCACGCAGGCACAGTGTGGGCAGCCTTCAGACTTAGAGAAAACAGTACTTTACCACTCTCCTGCCTTTTCCATGGTTATTCTATTGGAAAAGAACGAGTTTTGGACAACTACCTTTCATTCTTGCCAAACGCTTTGCAGACCCCCTTGCAAGCTTTAGAACAAGATTTTGGATGTTTTCTTTCCTGGCAGAGTTTCTCCTTGCAAGATATGGTGGAAAAGCTTTTTGCTGAGTGTAGAGCGGCAAGACACGCAGAAGACGCAGATACACAGCTCTCCGAAGCTAAGTGCCGGTCCCGGGCTTCTTTCGGCACAAACCGCTCTCAGGAGCTCCCTGCGCTCGCCACAATGCTCTGTGTGCGAAGAAGCCGCTTCTTCGCCTCCGGGAGAATCGGCGAGCGGCAGCTTCCCAAAGGCGAAGATGCAAGCTGCAGCACACAGGCACAGTGTGGGCAGCCTTCAGACTTAGAGAAAACAGTACTTTACCACTCTCCTGCCTTTTCCATGGTTATTCTATTGGAAAAGAACGAGTTTTGGACAACTACCTTTCATTCTTGCCAAACGCTTTGCAGACCCCCGTGCAAGCTTTAGAACAAGATTTTGGATGTTTTCTTTCCTGGCAGAGTTTCTCCTTGCAAGATATGGTGGAAAAGCTTTTTGCTGAGTGTAGAGCGGCAAGACACGCAGAAGACGCAGATACGCAGCTCTCCGAAGCTAAGTGCCGGTCCCGGGCTTCTTTCGGCACAAACCGCTCTCAGGAGCTCCCTGCGCTCGCCACAATGCTCTGTGTGCGAAGAAGCCGCTTCTTCGCCTCCGGGAGAATCGGCGAGCGGCAGCTTCCCAAAGGCGAAGATGCAAGCTGCAGCACACAGGCACAGTGTGGGCAGCCTTCAGACTTAGAGAAAACAGTACTTTACCACTCTCCTGCCTTTTCCATGGTTATTCTATTGGAAAAGAACGAGTTTTGGACAACTACCTTTCATTCTTGCCAAACGCTTTGCAGACCCCCGTGCAAGCTTTAGAACAAGATTTTGGATGTTTTCTTTCCTGGCAGAGTTTCTCCTTGCAAGATATGGTGGAAAAGCTTTTTACTGAGTGTAGAGCGGCAAGACACGCAGAAGACGCAGATACGCAGCTCTCCGAAGCTAAGTGCCGGTCCCGGGCTTCTTTCGGCACAAACCGCTCTCAGGAGCTCCCTGCGCTCGCCACAATGCTCTGTGTGCGAAGAAGCCGCTTCTTCGCCTCCGGGAGAATCGGCGAGCGGCAGCTTCCCAAAGGCGAAGATGCAAGCTGCACCACACAGGCACAGTGTGGGCAGCCTTCAGACTTCGAGAAAACAGTACTTTACCACTCTCCTGCCTTTTCCATGGTTATTCTATTGGAAAAGAACGAGTTTTGGACAACTACCTTTCATTCTTGCCAAACTCTTTGCAGACCCCCGTGCAAGCTTTAGAACAAGATTTTGGATGTTTTCTTTCCTGGCAGAGTTTCTCCTTGCAAGATATGGTGGAAAAGCTTTTTACTGAGTGTAGAGCGGCAAGACACGCAGAAGACGCAGATACGCAGCTCTCCGAAGCTAAGTGCCGGTCCCGGGCTTCTTTCGGCACAAACCGCTCTCAGGAGCTCCCTGCGCTCGCCACAATGCTCTGTGTGCGAAGAAGCCGCTTCTTCGCCTCCGGGAGAATCGGCGAGCGGCAGCTTCCCAAAGGCGAAGATGCAAGCTGCAGCACGCAGGCACAGTGTGGGCAGCCTTCAGACTTAGAGAAAACAGTACTTTACCACTCTCCTGCCTTTTTCATGGTTATTCTATTGGAAAAGAACGAGTTTTGGACAACTACCTTTCATTCTTGCCAAACGCTTTGCAGACCCCCGTGCAAGCTTTAGAACAAGATTTTGGATGTTTTCTTTCCTGGCAGAGTTTCTCCTTGCAAGATATGGTGGAAAAGCTTTTTGCTGAGTGTAGAGCGGCAAGACACGCAGAAGACGCAGATACGCAGCTCTCCGAAGCTAAGTGCCGGTCCCGGGCTTCTTTCGGCACAAACCGCTCTCAGGAGCTCCCTGCGCTCGCCACAATGCTCTGTGTTCGAAGCAGCAGCTTCTTCGCCTCCTGGAGAATGCTTCTTCGCCTCCGGGAGAATCGTGCGAGCGGCAGCTTCCCACAGGCGAAGATGCAAGCTGCACCACACAGGCACAGTGTGGGCAGCCTTCAGACTTAGAGAAAACAGTACTTTACCACTCTCCTGCCTTTTCCATGGTTATTCTATTGGAAAGAACGAGTTTTGGACAACTACCTTTCATTCTTGCCAAACTCTTTGCAGACCCCCGTGCAAGCTTTAGAACAAGATTTTGGATGTTTTCTTTCCTGGCAGAGTTTCTCCTTGCAAGATATGGTGGAAAAGCTTTTTGCTGAGTGTAGAGCGGCAAGACACGCAGAAGACGCAGATACGCAGCTCTCCGAAGCTAAGTGCCGGTCCCGGGCTTCTTTCGGCACAAACCGCTCTCAGGAGCTCCCTGGCTCGGTGAAGCGCTTCTTCGCCTCCGGGAGAATCCGGCAGCTTCCCAAAGGCGAAGATGCAAACTGCAGCACGCAGGCACAGTGTGGGCAGCCTTCAGACTTAGAGAAAACAGTACTTTACCACTCTCCTGCCTTTTCCATGGTTATTCTATTGGAAAAGAACGAGTTTTGGACAACTACCTTTCATTCTTGCCAAAACGCTTTGCAGACCCCCTTGCAAGCTTTAGAACAAGATTTTGGATGTTTTCTTTCCTGGCAGAGTTTCTCCTTGCAAGATATGGTGGAAAAGCTTTTTGCTGAGTGTAGAGCGGCAAGACACGCAGAAGACGCAGATACGCAGCTCTCCGAAGCTAAGTGCCGGTCCCGGGCTTCTTTCGGCACAAACCGCTCTCAGGAGCTCCCTGCGCTCGCCACAATGCTCTGTGTGCGAAGAAGCCGCTTCTTCGCCTCCTGGGAGAATCGGCGAGCGGCAGCTTCCCAAAGGCGAAGATGCAAGCTGCAGCACACAGGCACAGTGTGGGCAGCCTTCAGACTTCGAGAAAACAGTACTTTACCACTCTCCTGCCTTTTCCATGGTTATTCTATTGGAAAAGAACGAGTTTTGGACAACTACCTTTCATTCTTGCCAAACTCTTTGCAGACCCCCGTGCAAGCTTTAGAACAAGATTTTGGATGTTTTCTTTCCTGGCAGAGTTTCTCCTTGCAAGATATGGTGGAAAAGCTTTTGGCTGAGTGTAGAGCGGCAAGACACGCAGAAGACGCAGATACGCAGCTCTCCGAAGCTAAGTGCCGGTCCCGGGCTTCTTTCGGCACAAACCGCTCTCAGGAGCTCCCTGCGCTCGCCACAATGCTCTGTGTGCGAAGAAGCCGCTTCTTCGCCTCCGGGAGAATCGGCGAGCGGCAGCTTCCCAAAGGCGAAGATGCAAGCTGCAGCACGCAGGCACAGTGTGGGCAGCCTTCAGACTTAGAGAAAACAGTACTTTACCACTCTCCTGCCTTTTCCATGGTTATTCTATTGGAAAAGAACGAGTTTTGGACAACTACCTTTCATTCTTGCCAAACTCTTTGCAGACCCCCGTGCAAGCTTTAGAACAAGATTTTGGATGTTTTCTTTCCTGGCAGAGTTTCTCCTTGCAAGATATGGTGGAAAAGCTTTTTGCTGAGTGTAGAGCGGCAAGACACGCAGAAGACGCAGATACGCAGCTCTCCGAAGCTAAGTGCCGGTCCCGGGCTTCTTTCGGCACAAACCGCTCTCAGGAGCTCCCTGCGCTCGCCACAATGCTCTGTGTGCGAAGAAGCCGCTTCTTCGCCTCCGGGAGAATCGGCGAGCGGCAGCTTCCCAAAGGCGAAGATGCAAACTGCAGCACGCAGGCACAGTGTGGGCAGCCTTCAGACTTAGAGAAAACAGTACTTTACCACTCTCCTGCCTTTTCCATGGTTATTCTATTGGAAAAGAACGAGTTTTGGACAACTACCTTTCATTCTTGCCAAACGCTTTGCAGACCCCCTTGCAAGCTTTAGAACAAGATTTTGGATGTTTTCTTTCCTGGCAGAGTTTCTCCTTGCAAGATATGGTGGAAAAGCTTTTTGCTGAGTGTAGAGCGGCAAGACACGCAGAAGACGCAGATACGCAGCTCTCCGAAGCTAAGTGCCGGTCCCGGGCTTCTTTCGGCACAAACCGCTCTCAGGAGCTCCCTGCGCTCGCCACAATGCTCTGTGTGCGAAGAAGCCGCTTCTTCGCCTCCTGGAGAATCGGCGAGCGGCAGCTTCCCAAAGGCGAAGATGCAAGCTGCAGCACACAGGCACAGTGTGGGCAGCCTTCAGACTTCGAGAAAACAGTACTTTACCACTCTCCTGCCTTTTCCATGGTTATTCTATTGGAAAAGAACGAGTTTTGGACAACTACCTTTCATTCTTGCCAAACTCTTTGCAGACCCCCGTGCAAGCTTTAGAACAAGATTTTGGATGTTTTCTTTCCTGGCAGAGTTTCTCCTTGCAAGATATGGTGGAAAAGCTTTTGGCTGAGTGTAGAGCGGCAAGACACGCAGAAGACGCAGATACGCAGCTCTCCGAAGCTAAGTGCCGGTCCCGGGCTTCTTTCGGCACAAACCGCTCTCAGGAGCTCCCTGCGCTCGCCACAATGCTCTGTGTGCGAAGAAGCCGCTTCTTCGCCTCCGGGAGAATCGGCGAGCGGCAGCTTCCCAAAGGCGAAGATGCAAGCTGCAGCACGCAGGCACAGTGTGGGCAGCCTTCAGACTTAGAGAAAACAGTACTTTACCACTCTCCTGCCTTTTCCATGGTTATTCTATTGGAAAAGAACGAGTTTTGGACAACTACCTTTCATTCTTGCCAAACTCTTTGCAGACCCCCGTGCAAGCTTTAGAACAAGATTTTGGATGTTTTCTTTCCTGGCAGAGTTTCTCCTTGCAAGATATGGTGGAAAAGCTTTTTGCTGAGTGTAGAGCGGCAAGACACGCAGAAGATGCAGATACGCAGCTCTCCGAAGCTAAGTGCCGGTCCCGGGCTTCTTTCGGCACAAACCGCTCTCAGGAGCTCCCTGCGCTCGCCACAATGCTCTGTGTGCGAAGAAGCCGCTTCTTCGCCTCCGGGAGAATCGGCGAGCGGCAGCTTCCCACAGGCGAAGATGCAAGCTGCACCACACAGGCACAGTGTGGGCAGCCTTCAGACTTAGAGAAAACAGTACTTTACCACTCTCCTGCCTTTTCCATGGTTATTCTATTGGAAAAGAACGAGTTTTGGACAACAACCTTTCATTCTTGCCAAACTCTTTGCAGACCCCCGTGCAAGCTTTAGAACAAGATTTTGGATGTTTTCTTTCCTGGCAGAGTTTCTCCTTGCAAGATATGGTGGAAAAGCTTTTTGCTGAGTGTAGAGCGGCAAGACACGCAGAAGACGCAGATACGCAGCTCTCCGAAGCTAAGTGCCGGTCCCGGGCTTCTTTCGGCACAAACCGCTCTCAGGAGCTCCCTGCGCTCGCCACAATGCTCTGTGTGCGAAGAAGCCGCTTCTTCGCCTCCTGGAGAATCGGCGAGCGGCAGCTTCCCAAAGGCGAAGATGCAAGCTGCAGCACACAGGCACAGTGTGGGCAGCCTTCAAACTTAGAGAAAACAGTACTTTACCACTCTCCTGCCTTTTCCATGGTTATTCTATTGGAAAAGAACGAGTTTTGGACAACTACCTTTCATTCTTGCCAAACTCTTTGCAGACCCCCGTGCAAGCTTTAGAACAAGATTTTGGATGTTTTCTTTCCTGGCAGAGTTTCTCCTTGCAAGATATGGTGGAAAAGCTTTTTACTGAGTGTAGAGCGGCAAGACACGCAGAAGACGCAGATACGCAGCTCTCCGAAGCTAAGTGCCGGTCCCGGGCTTCTTTCGGCACAAACCGCTCTCAGGAGCTCCCTGCGCTCGCCACAATGCTCTGTGTGCGAAGAAGCCGCTTCTTCGCCTCCGGGAGACTCGGCGAGCGGCAGCTTCCCAAAGGCGAAGATGCAAGCTGCACCACACAGGCACAGTGTGGGCAGCCTTCAGACTTAGAGAAAACAGTACTTTACCACTCTCCTGCCTTTTCCATGGTTATTCTATTGGAAAAGAACGAGTTTTGGACAACTACCTTTCATTCTTGCCAAACTCTTTGCAGACCCCCGTGCAAGCTTTAGAACAAGATTTTGGATGTTTTTTCCTGGCAGAGTTTCTCCTTGCAAGATATGGTGGAAAAGCTTTTTGCTGAGTGTAGAGCGGCAAGACACGCAGAAGACGCAGATACGCAGCTCTCCGAAGCTAAGTGCCGGTCCCGGGCTTCTTTCGGCACAAACCGCTCTCAGGAGCTCCCTGCGCTCGCCACAATGCTCTGTGTGCGAAGAAGCCGCTTCTTCGCCTCCGGGAGAATCGGCGAGCGGCAGCTTCCCAAAGGCGAAGATGCAAGCTGCAGCACGCAGGCACAGTGTGGGCAGCCTTCAGACTTAGAGAAAACAGTACTTTACCACTCTCCTGCCTTTTCCATGGTTATTCTATTGGAAAAGAACGAGTTTTGGACAACTACCTTTCATTCTTGCCAAACGCTTTGCAGACCCCCTTGCAAGCTTTAGAACAAGATTTTGGATGTTTTCTTTCCTGGCAGAGTTTCTCCTTGCAAGATATGGTGGAAAAGCTTTTTGCTGAGTGTAGAGCGGCAAGACACGCAGAAGACGCAGATACGCAGCTCTCCGAAGCTAAGTGCCGGTCCCGGGCTTCTTTCGGCACAAACCGCTCTCAGGAGCTCCCTGCGCTCGCCACAATGCTCTGTGTGCGAAGAAGCCGCTTCTTCGCCTCCTGGAGAATCGGCAAGCGGCAGCTTCCCAAAGGCGAAGATGCAAGCTGCAGCACACAGGCACAGTGTGGGCAGCCTTCAGACTTAGAGAAAACAGTACTTTACCACTCTCCTGCCTTTTCCATGGTTATTCTATTGGAAAAGAACGAGTTTTGGACAACTACCTTTCATTCTTGCCAAACTCTTTGCAGACCCCCGTGCAAGCTTTAGAACAAGATTTTGGATGTTTTCTTTCCTGGCAGAGTTTCTCCTTGCAAGATATGGTGGAAAAGCTTTTTACTGAGTGTAGAGCGGCAAGACACGCAGAAGACGCAGATACGCAGCTCTCCGAAGCTAAGTGCCGGTCCCGGGCTTCTTTCGGCACAAACCGCTCTCAGGAGCTCCCTGCGCTCGCCACAATGCTCTGTGTGCGAAGAAGCCGCTTCTTCGCCTCCGGGAGAATCGGCGAGCGGCAGCTTCCCACAGGCGAAGATGCAAGCTGCACCACACAGGCACAGTGTGGGCAGCCTTCAGACTTAGAGAAAACAGTACTTTACCACTCTCCTGCCTTTTCCATGGTTATTCTATTGGAAAAGAACGAGTTTTGGACAACTACCTTTCATTCTTGCCAAACGCTTTGCAGACCCCCGTGCAAGCTTTAGAACAAGATTTTGGATGTTTTCTTTCCTGGCAGAGTTTCTCCTTGCAAGATATGGTGGAAAAGCTTTTTGCTGAGTGTAGAGCGGCAAGACACGCAGAAGACGCAGATACGCAGCTCTCCGAAGCTAAGTGCCGGTCCCGGGCTTCTTTCGGCACAAACCGCTCTCAGGAGCTCCCTGCGCTCGCCACAATGCTCTGTGTGCGAAGAAGCCGCTTCTTCGCCTCCGGGAGAATCGGCGAGCGGCAGCTTCCCAAAGGCGAAGATGCAAGCTGCAGCACACAGGCACAGTGTGGGCAGCCTTCAAACTTAGAGAAAACAGTACTTTACCACTCTCCTGCCTTTTCCATGGTTATTCTATTGGAAAAGAACGAGTTTTGGACAACTACCTTTCATTCTTGCCAAACTCTTTGCAGACCCCCGTGCAAGCTTTAGAACAAGATTTTGGATGTTTTCTTTCCTGGCAGAGTTTCTCCTTGCAAGATATGGTGGAAAAGCTTTTTGCTGAGTGTAGAGCGGCAAGACACGCAGAAGACGCAGATACGCAGCTCTCCGAAGCTAAGTGCCGGTCCCGGGCTTCTTTCGGCACAAACCGCTCTCAGGAGCTCCCTGCGCTCGCCACAATGCTCTGTGTGCGAAGAAGCCGCTTCTTCGCCTCCGGGAGAATCGGCGAGCGGCAGCTTCCCAAAGGCGAAGATGCAAGCTGCAGCACACAGGCACAGTGTGGGCAGCCTTCAGACTTCGAGAAAACAGTACTTTACCACTCTCCTGCCTTTTCCATGGTTATTCTATTGGAAAAGAACGAGTTTTGGACAACTACCTTTCATTCTTGCCAAACTCTTTGCAGACCCCCGTGCAAGCTTTAGAAGAAGATTTTGGATGTTTTCTTTCCTGGCAGAGTTTCTCCTTGCAAGATATGGTGGAAAAGCTTTTTGCTGAGTGTAGAGCGGCAAGACACGCAGAAGACGCAGATACGCAGCTCTCCGAAGCTAAGTGCCGGTCCCGGGCTTCTTTCGGCACAAACCGCTCTCAGGAGCTCCCTGCGCTCGCCACAATGCTCTGTGTGCGAAGAAGCCGCTTCTTCGCCTCCGGGAGAATCGGCGAGCGGCAGCTTCCCAAAGGCGAAGATGCAAGCTGCAGCACGCAGGCACAGTGTGGGCAGCCTTCAGACTTAGAGAAAACAGTACTTTACCACTCTCCTGCCTTTTCCATGGTTATTCTATTGGAAAAGAACGAGTTTTGGACAACTACCTTTCATTCTTGCCAAACGCTTTGCAGACCCCCTTGCAAGCTTTAGAACAAGATTTTGGATGTTTTCTTTCCTGGCAGAGTTTCTCCTTGCAAGATATGGTGGAAAAGCTTTTTGCTGAGTGTAGAGCGGCAAGACACGCAGAAGACGCAGATACGCAGCTCTCCGAAGCTAAGTGCCGGTCCCGGGCTTCTTTCGGCACAAACCGCTCTCAGGAGCTCCCTGCGCTCGCCACAATGCTCTGTGTGCGAAGAAGCCGCTTCTTCGCCTCCGGGAGAATCGGCGAGCGGCAGCTTCCCAAAGGCGAAGATGCAAGCTGCAGCACACAGGCACAGTGTGGGCAGCCTTCAGACTTAGAGAAAACAGTACTTTACCACTCTCCTGCCTTTTCCATGGTTATTCTATTGGAAAAGAACGAGTTTTGGACAACTACCTTTCATTCTTGCCAAACTCTTTGCAGACCCCCGTGCAAGCTTTAGAAGAAGATTTTGGATGTTTTCTTTCCTGGCAGAGTTTCTCCTTGCAAGATATGGTGGAAAAGCTTTTTACTGAGTGTAGAGCGGCAAGACACGCAGAAGACGCAGATACGCAGCTCTCCGAAGCTAAGTGCCGGTCCCGGGCTTCTTTCGGCACAAACCGCTCTCAGGAGCTCCCTGCGCTCGCCACAATGCTCTGTGTGCGAAGAAGCCGCTTCTTCGCCTCCGGGAGAATCGGCGAGCGGCAGCTTCCCAAAGGCGAAGATGCAAGCTGCAGCACACAGGCACAGTGTGGGCAGCCTTCAGACTTAGAGAAAACAGTACTTTACCACTCTCCTGCTTTTTCCATGGTTATTCTATTGGAAAAGAACGAGTTTTGGACAACTACCTTTCATTCTTGCCAAACTCTTTGCAGACCCCCGTGCAAGCTTTAGAACAAGATTTTGGATGTTTTCTTTCCTGGCAGAGTTTCTCCTTGCAAGATATGGTGGAAAAGCTTTTTGCTGAGTGTAGAGCGGCAAGACACGCAGAAGACGCAGATACGCAGCTCTCCGAAGCTAAGTGCCGGTCCCGGGCTTCTTTCGGCACAAACCGCTCTCAGGAGCTCCCTGCGCTCGCCACAATGCTCTGTGTGCGAAGAAGCCGCTTCTTCGCCTCCGGGAGAATCGGCGAGCGGCAGCTTCCCAAAGGCGAAGATGCAAGCTGCAGCACACAGGCACAGTGTGGGCAGCCTTCAGACTTAGAGAAAACAGTACTTTACCACTCTCCTGCCTTTTCCATGGTTATTCTATTGGAAAAGAACGAGTTTTGGACAACTACCTTTCATTCTTGCCAAACTCTTTGCAGACCCCCGTGCAAGCTTTAGAACAAAATTTTGGATGTTTTCTTTCCTGGCAGAGTTTCTCCTTGCAAGATATGGTGGAAAAGCTTTTTGCTGAGTGTAGAGCGGCAAGACACGCAGAAGACGCAGATACGCAGCTCTCCGAAGCTAAGTGCCGGTCCCGGGCTTCTTTCGGCACAAACCGCTCTCAGGAGCTCCCTGCGCTCGCCACAATGCTCTGTGTGCGAAGAAGCCGCTTCTTCGCCTCCGGGAGAATCGGCGAGCGGCAGCTTCCCAAAGGCGAAGATGCAAGCTGCAGCACGCAGGCACAGTGTGGGCAGCCTTCAGACTTAGAGAAAACAGTACTTTACCACTCTCCTGCCTTTTCCATGGTTATTCTATTGGAAAAGAACGAGTTTTGGACAACTACCTTTCATTCTTGCCAAACGCTTTGCAGACCCCCTTGCAAGCTTTAGAACAAGATTTTGGATGTTTTCTTTCCTGGCAGAGTTTCTCCTTGCAAGATATGGTGGAAAAGCTTTTTACTGAGTGTAGAGCGGCAAGACACGCAGAAGACGCAGATACGCAGCTCTCCGAAGCTAAGTGCCGGTCCCGGGCTTCTTTCGGCACAAACCGCTCTCAGGAGCTCCCTGCGCTCGCCACAATGCTCTGTGTGTGAAGAAGCCGCTTCTTCGCCTCCTGGAGAATCGGCGAGCGGCAGCTTCCCAAAGGCGAAGATGCAAGCTGCACCACACAGGCACAGTGTGGGCAGCCTTCAGACTTAGAGAAAACAGTACTTTACCACTCTCCTGCCTTTTCCATGGTTATTCTATTGGAAAAGAACGAGTTTTGGACAACTACCTTTCATTCTTGCCAAACTCTTTGCAGACCCCCGTGCAAGCTTTAGAACAAGATTTTGGATGTTTTCTTTCCTGGCAGAGTTTCTCCTTGCAAGATATGGTGGAAAAGCTTTTTACTGAGTGTAGAGCGGCAAGACACGCAGAAGACGCAGATACGCAGCTCTCCGAAGCTAAGTGCCGGTCCCGGGCTTCTTTCGGCACAAACCGCTCTCAGGAGCTCCCTGCGCTCGCCACAATGCTCTGTGTGCGAAGAAGCCGCTTCTTCGCCTCCGGGAGAATCGGCGAGCGGCAGCTTCCCACAGGCGAAGATGCAAGCTGCACCACACAGGCACAGTGTGGGCAGCCTTCAGACTTAGAGAAAACAGTACTTTACCACTCTCCTGCCTTTTCCATGGTTATTCTATTGGAAAAGAACGAGTTTTGGACAACTACCTTTCATTCTTGCCAAACTCTTTGCAGACCCCCGTGCAAGCTTTAGAACAAGATTTTGGATGTTTTCTTTCCTGGCAGAGTTTCTCCTTGCAAGATATGGTGGAAAAGCTTTTTGCTGAGTGTAGAGCGGCAAGACACGCAGAAGACGCAGATACGCAGCTCTCCGAAGCTAAGTGCCGGTCCCGGGCTTCTTTCGGCACAAACCGCTCTCAGGAGCTCCCTGCGCTCGCCACAATGCTCTGTGTGCGAAGAAGCCGCTTCTTCGCCTCCGGGAGAATCGGCGAGCGGCAGCTTCCCAAAGGCGAAGATGCAAGCTGCAGCACACAGGCACAGTGTGGGCAGCCTTCAGACTTAGAGAAAACAGTACTTTACCACTCTCCTGCCTTTTCCATGGTTATTCTATTGGAAAAGAACGAGTTTTGGACAACTACCTTTCATTCTTGCCAAACTCTTTGCAGACCCCCGTGCAAGCTTTAGAACAAAATTTTGGATGTTTTCTTTCCTGGCAGAGTTTCTCCTTGCAAGATATGGTGGAAAAGCTTTTTGCTGAGTGTAGAGCGGCAAGACACGCAGAAGACGCAGATACGCAGCTCTCCGAAGCTAAGTGCCGGTCCCGGGCTTCTTTCGGCACAAACCGCTCTCAGGAGCTCCCTGCGCTCGCCACAATGCTCTGTGTGCGAAGAAGCCGCTTCTTCGCCTCCGGGAGAATCGGCGAGCGGCAGCTTCCCAAAGGCGAAGATGCAAGCTGCAGCACACAGGCACAGTGTGGGCAGCCTTCAGACTTCGAGAAAACAGTACTTTACCACTCTCCTGCCTTTTCCATGGTTATTCTATTGGAAAAGAACGAGTTTTGGACAACTACCTTTCATTCTTGCCAAACGCTTTGCAGACCCCCGTGCAAGCTTTAGAACAAGATTTTGGATGTTTTCTTTCCTGGCAGAGTTTCTCCTTGCAAGATATGGTGGAAAAGCTTTTTACTGAGTGTAGAGCGGCAAGACACGCAGAAGACGCAGATACGCAGCTCTCCGAAGCTAAGTGCCGGTCCCGGGCTTCTTTCGGCACAAACCGCTCTCAGGAGCTCCCTGCGCTCGCCACAATGCTCTGTGTGCGAAGAAGCCGCTTCTTCGCCTCCTGGAGAATCGGCGAGCGGCAGCTTCCCAAAGGCGAAGATGCAAGCTGCACCACACAGGCACAGTGTGGGCAGCCTTCAGACTTAGAGAAAACAGTACTTTACCACTCTCCTGCCTTTTCCATGGTTATTCTATTGGAAAAGAACGAGTTTTGGACAACTACCTTTCATTCTTGCCAAACTCTTTGCAGACCCCCGTGCAAGCTTTAGAACAAGATTTTGGATGTTTTCTTTCCTGGCAGAGTTTCTCCTTGCAAGATATGGTGGAAAAGCTTTTTACTGAGTGTAGAGCGGCAAGACACGCAGAAGACGCAGATACGCAGCTCTCCGAAGCTAAGTGCCGGTCCCGGGCTTCTTTCGGCACAAACCGCTCTCAGGAGCTCCCTGCGCTCGCCACAATGCTCTGTGTGCGAAGAAGCCGCTTCTTCGCCTCCGGGAGAATCGGCAAGCGGCAGCTTCCCACAGGCGAAGATGCAAGCTGCACCACACAGGCACAGTGTGGGCAGCCTTCAGACTTAGAGAAAACAGTACTTTACCACTCTCCTGCCTTTTCCATGGTTATTCTATTGGAAAAGAACGAGTTTTGGACAACTACCTTTCATTCTTGCCAAACTCTTTGCAGACCCCCGTGCAAGCTTTAGAACAAGATTTTGGATGTTTTCTTTCCTGGCAGAGTTTCTCCTTGCAAGATATGGTGGAAAAGATTTTTGCTGAGTGTAGAGCGGCAAGACACGCAGAAGACGCAGATACGCAGCTCTCCGAAGCTAAGTGCCGGTCCCGGGCTTCTTTCGGCACAAACCGCTCTCAGGAGCTCCCTGCGCTCGCCACAATGCTCTGTGTGCGAAGAAGCCGCTTCTTCGCCTCCTGGAGAATCGGCGAGCGGCAGCTTCCCAAAGGCGAAGATGCAAGCTGCAGCACACAGGCACAGTGTGGGCAGCCCTCAGGGGAACTTAGAGAAAACAGTACTTTACCACTCTCCTGCCTTTTCCATGGTTATTCTATTGGAAAAGAACGAGTTTTGGACAACTACCTTTCATTCTTGCCAAACTCTTTGCAGACCCCCGTGCAAGCTTTAGAACAAGATTTTGGATGTTTTCTTTCCTGGCAGAGTTTCTCCTTGCAAGATATGGTGGAAAAGCTTTTTACTGAGTGTAGAGCGGCAAGACACGCAGAAGACGCAGATACGCAGCTCTCCGAAGCTAAGTGCCGGTCCCGGGCTTCTTTCGGCACAAACCGCTCTCAGGAGCTCCCTGCGCTCGCCACAATGCTCTGTGTGCGAAGAAGCCGCTTCTTCGCCTCCGGGAGAATCGGCGAGCGGCAGCTTCCCAAAGGCGAAGATGCAAGCTGCAGCACACAGGCACAGTGTGGGCAGCCTTCAGACTTAGAGAAAACAGTACTTTACCACTCTCCTGCCTTTTCCATGGTTATTCTATTGGAAAAGAACGAGTTTTGGACAACTACCTTTCATTCTTGCCAAACTCTTTGCAGACCCCCGTGCAAGCTTTAGAACAAGATTTTGGATGTTTTCTTTCCTGGCAGAGTTTCTCCTTGCAAGATATGGTGGAAAAGCTTTTTGCTGAGTGTAGAGCGGCAAGACACGCAGAAGACGCAGATACGCAGCTCTCCGAAGCTAAGTGCCGGTCCCGGGCTTCTTTCGGCACAAACCGCTCTCAGGAGCTCCCTGCGCTCGCCACAATGCTCTGTGTGCGAAGAAGCCGCTTCTTCGCCTCCGGGAGAATCGGCGAGCGGCAGCTTCCCAAAGGCGAAGATGCAAGCTGCAGCACGCAGGCACAGTGTGGGCAGCCTTCAGACTTAGAGAAAACAGTACTTTACCACTCTCCTGCCTTTTCCATGGTTATTCTATTGGAAAAGAACGAGTTTTGGACAACTACCTTTCATTCTTGCCAAACGCTTTGCAGACCCCCTTGCAAGCTTTAGAACAAGATTTTGGATGTTTTCTTTCCTGGCAGAGTTTCTCCTTGCAAGATATGGTGGAAAAGCTTTTTGCTGAGTGTAGAGCGGCAAGACACGCAGAAGACGCAGATACACAGCTCTCCGAAGCTAAGTGCCGGTCCCGGGCTTCTTTCGGCACAAACCGCTCTCAGGAGCTCCCTGCGCTCGCCACAATGCTCTGTGTGCGAAGAAGCCGCTTCTTCGCCTCCGGGAGAATCGGCGAGCGGCAGCTTCCCAAAGGCGAAGATGCAAGCTGCAGCACACAGGCACAGTGTGGGCAGCCTTCAGACTTAGAGAAAACAGTACTTTACCACTCTCCTGCCTTTTCCATGGTTATTCTATTGGAAAAGAACGAGTTTTGGACAACTACCTTTCATTCTTGCCAAACTCTTTGCAGACCCCCGTGCAAGCTTTAGAACAAGATTTTGGATGTTTTCTTTCCTGGCAGAGTTTCTCCTTGCAAGATATGGTGGAAAAGCTTTTGGCTGAGTGTAGAGCGGCAAGACACGCAGAAGACGCAGATACGCAGCTCTCCGAAGCTAAGTGCCGGTCCCGGGCTTCTTTCGGCACAAACCGCTCTCAGGAGCTCCCTGCGCTCGCCACAATGCTCTGTGTGCGAAGAAGCCGCTTCTTCGCCTCCGGGAGAATCGGCGAGCGGCAGCTTCCCAAAGGCGAAGATGCAAGCTGCAGCACGCAGGCACAGTGTGGGCAGCCTTCAGACTTAGAGAAAACAGTACTTTACCACTCTCCTGCCTTTTCCATGGTTATTCTATTGGAAAAGAACGAGTTTTGGACAACTACCTTTCATTCTTGCCAAACGCTTTGCAGACCCCCTTGCAAGCTTTAGAACAAGATTTTGGATGTTTTCTTTCCTGGCAGAGTTTCTCCTTGCAAGATATGGTGGAAAAGCTTTTTGCTGAGTGTAGAGCGGCAAGACACGCAGAAGACGCAGATACGCAGCTCTCCGAAGCTAAGTGCCGGTCCCGGGCTTCTTTCGGCACAAACCGCTCTCAGGAGCTCCCTGCGCTCGCCACAATGCTCTGTGTGCGAAGAAGCCGCTTCTTCGCCTCCGGGAGAATCGGCGAGCGGCAGCTTCCCAAAGGCGAAGATGCAAGCTGCAGCACGCAGGCACAGTGTGGGCAGCCTTCAGACTTAGAGAAAACAGTACTTTACCACTCTCCTGCCTTTTCCATGGTTATTCTATTGGAAAAGAACGAGTTTTGGACAACTACCTTTCATTCTTGCCAAACTCTTTGCAGACCCCCGTGCAAGCTTTAGAACAAGATTTTGGATGTTTTCTTCCTGGCAGAGTTTCTCCTTGCAAGATATGGTGGAAAAGCTTTTGCTGAGTGTAGAGCGGCAAGACACGCAGAAGACGCAGATACGCAGCTCTCCGAAGCTAAGTGCCGGTCCCGGGCTTCTTTCGGCACAAACCGCTCTCAGGAGCTCCCTGCGCTCGCCACAATGCTCTGTGTGCGAAGAAGCCGCTTCTTCGCCTCCTGGAGAATCGGCGAGCGGCAGCTTCCCAAAGGCGAAGATGCAAGCTGCAGCACACAGGCACAGTGTGGGCAGCCTTCAAACTTAGAGAAAACAGTACTTTACCACTCTCCTGCCTTTTCCATGGTTATTCTATTGGAAAAGAACGAGTTTTGGACAACTACCTTTCATTCTTGCCAAACGCTTTGCAGACCCCCGTGCAAGCTTTAGAACAAGATTTTGGATGTTTTCTTTCCTGGCAGAGTTTCTCCTTGCAAGATATGCTGGAAAAGCTTTTTGCTGAGTGTAGAGCGGCAAGACACGCAGAAGACGCAGATACGCAGCTCTCCGAAGCTAAGTGCCGGTCCCGGGCTTCTTTCGGCACAAACCGCTCTCAGGAGCTCCCTGCGCTCGCCACAATGCTCTGTGTGCGAAGAAGCCGCTTCTTCGCCTCCGGGAGAATCGGCGAGCGGCAGCTTCCCAAAGGCGAAGATGCAAGCTGCAGCACACAGGCACAGTGTGGGCAGCCTTCAAACTTAGAGAAAACAGTACTTTACCACTCTCCTGCCTTTTCCATGGTTATTCTATTGGAAAAGAACGAGTTTTGGACAACTACCTTTCATTCTTGCCAAACGCTTTGCAGACCCCCCTTGCAAGCAAAGCCTTTAGAACAAGATTTTGGATGTTTTCTTTCCTGGCAGAGTTTCTCCTTGCAAGATATGGTGGAAAAGCTTTTTGCTGAGTGTAGAGCGGCAAGACACGCAGAAGACGCAGATACGCAGCTCTCCGAAGCTAAGTGCCGGTCCCGGGCTTCTTTCGGCACAAACCGCTCTCAGGAGCTCCCTGCGCTCGCCACAATGCTCTGTGTGCGAAGAAGCCGCTTCTTCGCCTCCGGGAGAATCGGCGAGCGGCAGCTTCCCAAAGGCGAAGATGCAAGCTGCAGCACACAGGCACAGTGTGGGCAGCCTTCAGACTTCGAGAAAACAGTACTTTACCACTCTCCTGCCTTTTCCATGGTTATTCTATTGGAAAAGAACGAGTTTTGGACAACTACCTTTCATTCTTGCCAAACTCTTTGCAGACCCCCGTGCAAGCTTTAGAACAAGATTTTGGATGTTTTCTTTCCTGGCAGAGTTTCTCCTTGCAAGATATGGTGGAAAAGCTTTTTGCTGAGTGTAGAGCGGCAAGACACGCAGAAGACGCAGATACGCAGCTCTCCGAAGCTAAGTGCCGGTCCCGGGCTTCTTTCGGCACAAACCGCTCTCAGGAGCTCCCTGCGCTCGCCACAATGCTCTGTGTGCGAAGAAGCCGCTTCTTCGCCTCCTGGAGAATCGGCGAGCGGCAGCTTCCCAAAGGCGAAGATGCAAGCTGCAGCACACAGGCACAGTGTGGGCAGCCTTCAAACTTAGAGAAAACAGTACTTTACCACTCTCCTGCCTTTTCCATGGTTATTCTATTGGAAAAGAACGAGTTTTGGACAACTACCTTTCATTCTTGCCAAACTCTTTGCAGACCCCCGTGCAAGCTTTAGAACAAGATTTTGGATGTTTTCTTTCCTGGCAGAGTTTCTCCTTGCAAGATATGGTGGAAAAGCTTTTTACTGAGTGTAGAGCGGCAAGACACGCAGAAGACGCAGATACGCAGCTCTCCGAAGCTAAGTGCCGGTCCCGGGCTTCTTTCGGCACAAACCGCTCTCAGGAGCTCCCTGCGCTCGCCACAATGCTCTGTGTGCGAAGAAGCCGCTTCTTCGCCTCCGGGAGAATCGGCGAGCGGCAGCTTCCCACAGGCGAAGATGCAAGCTGCACCACACAGGCACAGTGTGGGCAGCCTTCAGACTTAGAGAAAACAGTACTTTACCACTCTCCTGCCTTTTCCATGGTTATTCTATTGGAAAAGAACGAGTTTTGGACAACTACCTTTCATTCTTGCCAAACTCTTTGCAGACCCCCGTGCAAGCTTTAGAACAAGATTTTGGATGTTTTCTTTCCTGGCAGAGTTTCTCCTTGCAAGATATGGTGGAAAAGCTTTTTGCTGAGTGTAGAGCGGCAAGACACGCAGAAGACGCAGATACGCAGCTCTCCGAAGCTAAGTGCCGGTCCCGGGCTTCTTTCGGCACAAACCGCTCTCAGGAGCTCCCTGCGCTCGCCACAATGCTCTGTGTGCGAAGAAGCCGCTTCTTCGCCTCCGGGAGAATCGGCGAGCGGCAGCTTCCCAAAGGCGAAGATGCAAGCTGCAGCACACAGGCACAGTGTGGGCAGCCTTCAGACTTAGAGAAAACAGTACTTTACCACTCTCCTGCCTTTTCCATGGTTATTCTATTGGAAAAGAACGAGTTTTGGACAACTACCTTTCATTCTTGCCAAACGCTTTGCAGACCCCCTTGCAAGCTTTAGAACAAGATTTTGGATGTTTTCTTTCCTGGCAGAGTTTCTCCTTGCAAGATATGGTGGAAAAGCTTTTTGCTGAGTGTAGAGCGGCAAGACACGCAGAAGACGCAGATACGCAGCTCTCCGAAGCTAAGTGCCGGTCCCGGGCTTCTTTCGGCACAAACCGCTCTCAGGAGCTCCCTGCGCTCGCCACAATGCTCTGTGTGCGAAGAAGCCGCTTCTTCGCCTCCTGGAGAATCGGCGAGCGGCAGCTTCCCAAAGGCGAAGATGCAAGCTGCAGCACACAGGCACAGTGTGGGCAGCCTTCAGACTTAGAGAAAACAGTACTTTACCACTCTCCTGCCTTTTCCATGGTTATTCTATTGGAAAAGAACGAGTTTTGGACAACTACCTTTCATTCTTGCCAAACTCTTTGCAGACCCCCGTGCAAGCTTTAGAACAAGATTTTGGATGTTTTCTTTCCTGGCAGAGTTTCTCCTTGCAAGATATGGTGGAAAAGCTTTTTACTGAGTGTAGAGCGGCAAGACACGCAGAAGACGCAGATACGCAGCTCTCCGAAGCTAAGTGCCGGTCCCGGGCTTCTTTCGGCACAAACCGCTCTCAGGAGCTCCCTGCGCTCGCCACAATGCTCTGTGTGCGAAGAAGCCGCTTCTTCGCCTCCGGGAGAATCGGCGAGCGGCAGCTTCCCACAGGCGAAGATGCAAGCTGCAGCACACAGGCACAGTGTGGGCAGCCTTCAGACTTCGAGAAAACAGTACTTTACCACTCTCCTGCCTTTTCCATGGTTATTCTATTGGAAAAGAACGAGTTTTGGACAACTACCTTTCATTCTTGCCAAACGCTTTGCAGACCCCCGTGCAAGCTTTAGAACAAGATTTTGGATGTTTTCTTTCCTGGCAGAGTTTCTCCTTGCAAGATATGGTGGAAAAGCTTTTTGCTGAGTGTAGAGCGGCAAGACACGCAGAAGACGCAGATACGCAGCTCTCCGAAGCTAAGTGCCGGTCCCGGGCTTCTTTCGGCACAAACCGCTCTCAGGAGCTCCCTGCGCTCGCCACAATGCTCTGTGTGCGAAGAAGCCGCTTCTTCGCCTCCTGGAGAATCGGCGAGCGGCAGCTTCCCAAAGGCGAAGATGCAAGCTGCAGCACACAGGCACAGTGTGGGCAGCCTTCAAACTTAGAGAAAACAGTACTTTACCACTCTCCTGCCTTTTCCATGGTTATTCTATTGGAAAAGAACGAGTTTTGGACAACTACCTTTCATTCTTGCCAAACTCTTTGCAGACCCCCGTGCAAGCTTTAGAACAAGATTTTGGATGTTTTCTTTCCTGGCAGAGTTTCTCCTTGCAAGATATGGTGGAAAAGCTTTTTGCTGAGTGTAGAGCGGCAAGACACGCAGAAGACGCAGATACGCAGCTCTCCGAAGCTAAGTGCCGGTCCCGGGCTTCTTTCGGCACAAACCGCTCTCAGGAGCTCCCTGCGCTCGCCACAATGCTCTGTGTGCGAAGAAGCCGCTTCTTCGCCTCCGGGAGAATCGGCGAGCGGCAGCTTCCCAAAGGCGAAGATGCAAGCTGCAGCACACAGGCACAGTGTGGGCAGCCTTCAGACTTCGAGAAAACAGTACTTTACCACTCTCCTGCCTTTTCCATGGTTATTCTATTGGAAAAGAACGAGTTTTGGACAACTACCTTTCATTCTTGCCAAACTCTTTGCAGACCCCCGTGCAAGCTTTAGAAGAAGATTTTGGATGTTTTCTTTCCTGGCAGAGTTTCTCCTTGCAAGATATGGTGGAAAAGCTTTTTGCTGAGTGTAGAGCGGCAAGACACGCAGAAGACGCAGATACGCAGCTCTCCGAAGCTAAGTGCCGGTCCCGGGCTTCTTTCGGCACAAACCGCTCTCAGGAGCTCCCTGCGCTCGCCACAATGCTCTGTGTGCGAAGAAGCCGCTTCTTCGCCTCCGGGAGAATCGGCGAGCGGCAGCTTCCCAAAGGCGAAGATGCAAGCTGCAGCACGCAGGCACAGTGTGGGCAGCCTTCAGACTTAGAGAAAACAGTACTTTACCACTCTCCTGCCTTTTCCATGGTTATTCTATTGGAAAAGAACGAGTTTTGGACAACTACCTTTCATTCTTGCCAAACGCTTTGCAGACCCCCTTGCAAGCTTTAGAACAAGATTTTGGATGTTTTCTTTCCTGGCAGAGTTTCTCCTTGCAAGATATGGTGGAAAAGCTTTTTGCTGAGTGTAGAGCGGCAAGACACGCAGAAGACGCAGATACGCAGCTCTCCGAAGCTAAGTGCCGGTCCCGGGCTTCTTTCGGCACAAACCGCTCTCAGGAGCTCCCTGCGCTCGCCACAATGCTCTGTGTGCGAAGAAGCCGCTTCTTCGCCTCCTGGAGAATCGGCGAGCGGCAGCTTCCCAAAGGCGAAGATGCAAGCTGCAGCACACAGGCACAGTGTGGGCAGCCTTCAGACTTAGAGAAAACAGTACTTTACCACTCTCCTGCCTTTTCCATGGTTATTCTATTGGAAAAGAACGAGTTTTGGACAACTACCTTTCATTCTTGCCAAACTCTTTGCAGACCCCCGTGCAAGCTTTAGAACAAGATTTTGGATGTTTTCTTTCCTGGCAGAGTTTCTCCTTGCAAGATATGGTGGAAAAGCTTTTTACTGAGTGTAGAGCGGCAAGACACGCAGAAGACGCAGATACGCAGCTCTCCGAAGCTAAGTGCCGGTCCCGGGCTTCTTTCGGCACAAACCGCTCTCAGGAGCTCCCTGCGCTCGCCACAATGCTCTGTGTGCGAAGAAGCCGCTTCTTCGCCTCCGGGAGAATCGGCGAGCGGCAGCTTCCCACAGGCGAAGATGCAAGCTGCAGCACACAGGCACAGTGTGGGCAGCCTTCAGACTTCGAGAAAACAGTACTTTAGCACTCTCCTGCCTTTTCCATGGTTATTCTATTGGAAAAGAACGAGTTTTTGGACAACTACCTTTCATTCTTGCCAAACGCTTTGCAGACCCCCGTGCAAGCTTTAGAACAAGATTTTGGATGTTTTCTTTCCTGGCAGAGTTTCTCCTTGCAAGATATGGTGGAAAAGCTTTTTGCTGAGTGTAGAGCGGCAAGACACGCAGAAGACGCAGATACGCAGCTCTCCGAAGCTAAGTGCCGGTCCCGGGCTTCTTTCGGCACAAACCGCTCTCAGGAGCTCCCTGCGCTCGCCACAATGCTCTGTGTGCGAAGAAGCCGCTTCTTCGCCTCCTGGAGAATCGGCGAGCGGCAGCTTCCCAAAGGCGAAGATGCAAGCTGCAGCACACAGGCACAGTGTGGGCAGCCTTCAAACTTAGAGAAAACAGTACTTTACCACTCTCCTGCCTTTTCCATGGTTATTCTATTGGAAAAGAACGAGTTTTGGACAACTACCTTTCATTCTTGCCAAACTCTTTGCAGACCCCCGTGCAAGCTTTAGAACAAGATTTTGGATGTTTTCTTTCCTGGCAGAGTTTCTCCTTGCAAGATATGGTGGAAAAGCTTTTTGCTGAGTGTAGAGCGGCAAGACACGCAGAAGACGCAGATACGCAGCTCTCCGAAGCTAAGTGCCGGTCCCGGGCTTCTTTCGGCACAAACCGCTCTCAGGAGCTCCCTGCGCTCGCCACAATGCTCTGTGTGCGAAGAAGCCGCTTCTTCGCCTCCGGGAGAATCGGCGAGCGGCAGCTTCCCAAAGGCGAAGATGCAAGCTGCAGCACACAGGCACAGTGTGGGCAGCCTTCAGACTTCGAGAAAACAGTACTTTACCACTCTCCTGCCTTTTCCATGGTTATTCTATTGGAAAAGAACGAGTTTTGGACAACTACCTTTCATTCTTGCCAAACTCTTTGCAGACCCCCGTGCAAGCTTTAGAAGAAGATTTTGGATGTTTTCTTTCCTGGCAGAGTTTCTCCTTGCAAGATATGGTGGAAAAGCTTTTTGCTGAGTGTAGAGCGGCAAGACACGCAGAAGACGCAGATACGCAGCTCTCCGAAGCTAAGTGCCGGTCCCGGGCTTCTTTCGGCACAAACCGCTCTCAGGAGCTCCCTGCGCTCGCCACAATGCTCTGTGTGCGAAGAAGCCGCTTCTTCGCCTCCGGGAGAATCGGCGAGCGGCAGCTTCCCAAAGGCGAAGATGCAAGCTGCAGCACGCAGGCACAGTGTGGGCAGCCTTCAGACTTCGAGAAAACAGTACTTTACCACTCTCCTGCCTTTTCCATGGTTATTCTATTGGAAAAGAACGAGTTTTGGACAACTACCTTTCATTCTTGCCAAACGCTTTGCAGACCCCCTTGCAAGCTTTAGAACAAGATTTTGGATGGTTTTCTTTCCTGGCAGAGTTTCTCCTTGCAAGATATGGTGGAAAAGCTTTTTGCTGAGTGTAGAGCGGCAAGACACACAGAAGACGCAGATACGCAGCTCTCCGAAGCTAAGTGCCGGTCCCGGGCTTCTTTCGGCACAAACCGCTCTCAGGAGCTCCCTGCGCTCGCCACAATGCTCTGTGTGCGAAGAAGCCGCTTCTTCGCCTCCGGGAGAATCGGCGAGCGGCAGCTTCCCAAAGGCGAAGATGCAAGCTGCAGCAAACAGGCACAGTGTGGGCAGCCTTCAGACTTAGAGAAAACAGTACTTTACCACTCTCCTGCCTTTTCCATGGTTATTCTATTGGAAAAGAACGAGTTTTGGACAACTACCTTTCATTCTTGCCAAACTCTTTGCAGACCCCCGTGCAAGCTTTAGAACAAGATTTTGGATGTTTTCTTTCCTGGCAGAGTTTCTCCTTGCAAGATATGGTGGAAAAGCTTTTTGCTGAGTGTAGAGCGGCAAGACACGCAGAAGACGCAGATACGCAGCTCTCCGAAGCTAAGTGCCGGTCCCGGGCTTCTTTCGGCACAAACCGCTCTCAGGAGCTCCCTGCGCTCGCCACAATGCTCTGTGTGCGAAGAAGCCGCTTCTTCGCCTCCGGGAGAATCGGCGAGCGGCAGCTTCCCAAAGGCGAAGATGCAAGCTGCAGCACACAGGCACAGCGTGGGCAGCATTCAGACTTAGAGAAAACAGTACTTTACCACTCTCCTGCCTTTTCCATGGTTATTCTATTGGAAAAGAACGAGTTTTGGACAACTACCTTTCATTCTTGCCAAACTCTTTGCAGACCCCCGTGCAAGCTTTAGAACAAGATTTTGGATGTTTTCTTTCCTGGCAGAGTTTCTCCTTGCAAGATATGGTGGAAAAGCTTTTGGCTGAGTGTAGAGCGGCAAGACACGCAGAAGACGCAGATACGCAGCTCTCCGAAGCTAAGTGCCGGTCCCGGGCTTCTTTCGGCACAAACCGCTCTCAGGAGCTCCCTGCGCTCGCCACAATGCTCTGTGTGCGAAGAAGCCGCTTCTTCGCCTCCGGGAGAATCGGCGAGCGGCAGCTTCCCAAAGGCGAAGATGCAAGCTGCAGCACACAGGCACAGTGTGGGCAGCCTTCAGACTTAGAGAAAACAGTACTTTACCACTCTCCTGCCTTTTCCATGGTTATTCTATTGGAAAAGAACGAGTTTTGGACAACTACCTTTCATTCTTGCCAAACTCTTTGCAGACCCCCGTGCAAGCTTTAGAACAAGATTTTGGATGTTTTCTTTCCTGGCAGAGTTTCTCCTTGCAAGATATGGTGGAAAAGCTTTTTGCTGAGTGTAGAGCGGCAAGACACGCAGAAGACGCAGATACGCAGCTCTCCGAAGCTAAGTGCCGGTCCCGGGCTTCTTTCGGCACAAACCGCTCTCAGGAGCTCCCTGCGCTCGCCACAATGCTCTGTGTGCGAAGAAGCCGCTTCTTCGCCTCCGGGAGAATCGGCGAGCGGCAGCTTCCCAAAGGCGAAGATGCAAGCTGCAGCACGCAGGCACAGTGTGGGCAGCCTTCAGACTTAGAGAAAACAGTACTTTACCACTCTCCTGCCTTTTCCATGGTTATTCTATTGGAAAAGAACGAGTTTTGGACAACTACCTTTCATTCTTGCCAAACGCTTTGCAGACCCCCTTGCAAGCTTTAGAACAAGATTTTGGATGTTTTCTTTCCTGGCAGAGTTTCTCCTTGCAAGATATGGTGGAAAAGCTTTTTACTGAGTGTAGAGCGGCAAGACACGCAGAAGACGCAGATACGCAGCTCTCCGAAGCTAAGTGCCGGTCCCGGGCTTCTTTCGGCACAAACCGCTCTCAGGAGCTCCCTGCGCTCGCCACAATGCTCTGTGTGTGAAGAAGCCGCTTCTTCGCCTCCTGGAGAATCGGCGAGCGGCAGCTTCCCAAAGGCGAAGATGCAAGCTGCAGCACACAGGCACAGTGTGGGCAGCCTTCAGACTTAGAGAAAACAGTACTTTACCACTCTCCTGCCTTTTCCATGGTTATTCTATTGGAAAAGAACGAGTTTTGGACAACTACCTTTCATTCTTGCCAAACGCTTTGCAGACCCCCGTGCAAGCTTTAGAACAAGATTTTGGATGTTTTCTTTCCTGGCAGAGTTTCTCCTTGCAAGATATGGTGGAAAAGCTTTTTGCTGAGTGTAGAGCGGCAAGACACGCAGAAGACGCAGATACGCAGCTCTCCGAAGCTAAGTGCCGGTCCCGGGCTTCTTTCGGCACAAACCGCTCTCAGGAGCTCCCTGCGCTCGCCACAATGCTCTGTGTGCGAAGAAGCCGCTTCTTCGCCTCCTGGAGAATCGGCGAGCGGCAGCTTCCCAAAGGCGAAGATGCAAGCTGCAGCACACAGGCACAGTGTGGGCAGCCTTCAAACTTAGAGAAAACGGTACTTTACCACTCTCCTGCCTTTTCCATGGTTATTCTATTGGAAAAGAACGAGTTTTGGACAACTACCTTTCATTCTTGCCAAACTCTTTGCAGACCCCCGTGCAAGCTTTAGAACAAGATTTTGGATGTTTTCTTTCCTGGCAGAGTTTCTCCTTGCAAGATATGGTGGAAAAGCTTTTTACTAAGTGTAGAGCGGCAAGACACGCAGAAGACGCAGATACGCAGCTCTCCGAAGCTAAGTGCCGGTCCCGGGCTTCTTTCGGCACAAACCGCTCTCAGGAGCTCCCTGCGCTCGCCACAATGCTCTGTGTGCGAAGAAGCCGCTTCTTCGCCTCCGGGAGAATCGGCGAGCGGCAGCTTCCCAAAGGCGAAGATGCAAGCTGCACCACACAGGCACAGTGTGGGCAGCCTTCAGACTTCGAGAAACAGTACTTTACCACTCTCCTGCCTTTTCCATGGTTATTCTATTGGAAAAGAACGAGTTTTGGACAACTACCTTTCATTCTTGCCAAACTCTTTGCAGACCCCCGTGCAAGCTTTAGAAGAAGATTTTGGATGTTTTCTTTCCTGGCAGAGTTTCTCCTTGCAAGATATGGTGGAAAAGCTTTTTGCTGAGTGTAGAGCGGCAAGACACGCAGAAGACGCAGATACGCAGCTCTCCGAAGCTAAGTGCCGGTCCCGGGCTTCTTTCGGCACAAACCGCTCTCAGGAGCTCCCTGCGCTCGCCACAATGCTCTGTGTGCGAAGAAGCCGCTTCTTCGCCTCCGGGAGAATCGGCGAGCGGCAGCTTCCCAAAGGCGAAGATGCAAGCTGCAGCACACAGGCACAGTGTGGGCAGCCTTCAGACTTAGAGAAAACAGTACTTTACCACTCTCCTGCCTTTTCCATGGTTATTCTATTGGAAAAGAACGAGTTTTGGACAACTACCTTTCATTCTTGCCAAACGCTTTGCAGACCCCCTTGCAAGCTTTAGAACAAGATTTTGGATGTTTTCTTTCCTGGCAGAGTTTCTCCTTGCAAGATATGGTGGAAAAGCTTTTTGCTGAGTGTAGAGCGGCAAGACACGCAGAAGACGCAGATACGCAGCTCTCCGAAGCTAAGTGCCGGTCCCGGGCTTCTTTCGGCACAAACCGCTCTCAGGAGCTCCCTGCGCTCGCCACAATGCTCTGTGTGCGAAGAAGCCGCTTCTTCGCCTCCTGGAGAATCGGCGAGCGGCAGCTTCCCAAAGGCGAAGATGCAAGCTGCAGCACACAGGCACAGTGTGGGCAGCCTTCAGACTTAGAGAAAACAGTACTTGACCACTCTCCTGCCTTTTCCATGGTTATTCTATTGGAAAAGAACGAGTTTTGGACAACTACCTTTCATTCTTGCCAAACTCTTTGCAGACCCCCGTGCAAGCTTTAGAACAAGATTTTGGATGTTTTCTTTCCTGGCAGAGTTTCTCCTTGCAAGATATGGTGGAAAAGCTTTTTGCTGAGTGTAGAGCGGCAAGACATGCAGAAGACGCAGATACGCAGCACTCCGAAGCTAAGTGCCGGTCCCGGGCTTCTTTCGGCACAAACCGCTCTCAGGAGCTCCCTGCGCTCGCCACAATGCTCTGTGTGCGAAGAAGCCGCTTCTTCGCCTCCGGGAGAATCGGCGAGCGGCAGCTTCCCAAAGGCGAAGATGCAAGCTGCACCACACAGGCACAGTGTGGGCAGCCTTCAGACTTAGAGAAAACAGTACTTTACCACTCTCCTGCCTTTTCCATGGTTATTCTATTGGAAAAGAACGAGTTTTGGACAACTACCTTTCATTCTTGCCAAACTCTTTGCAGACCCCCGTGCAAGCTTTAGAACAAGATTTTGGATGTTTTCTTTCCTGGCAGAGTTTCTCCTTGCAAGATATGGTGGAAAAGCTTTTTACTGAGTGTAGAGCGGCAAGACACGCAGAAGACGCAGATACGCAGCTCTCCGAAGCTAAGTGCCGGTCCCGGGCTTCTTTCGGCACAAACCGCTCTCAGGAGCTCCCTGCGCTCGCCACAATGCTCTGTGTGCGAAGAAGCCGCTTCTTCGCCTCCGGGAGAATCGGCGAGCGGCAGCTTCCCACAGGCGAAGATGCAAGCTGCACCACACAGGCACAGTGTGGGCAGCCTTCAGACTTAGAGAAAACAGTACTTTACCACTCTCCTGCCTTTTCCATGGTTATTCTATTGGAAAAGAACGAGTTTTGGACAACTACCTTTCATTCTTGCCAAACTCTTTGCAGACCCCCGTGCAAGCTTTAGAACAAGATTTTGGATGTTTTCTTTCCTGGCAGAGTTTCTCCTTGCAAGATATGGTGGAAAAGCTTTTTGCTGAGTGTAGAGCGGCAAGACACGCAGAAGACGCAGATACGCAGCTCTCCGAAGGTAAGTGCCGGTCCCGGGCTTCTTTCGGCACAAACCGCTCTCAGGAGCTCCCTGCGCTCGCCACAATGCTCTGTGTGCGAAGAAGCCGCTTCTTCGCCTCCTGGAGAATCGGCGAGCGGCAGCTTCCCAAAGGCGAAGATGCAAGCTGCAGCACACAGGCACAGTGTGGGCAGCCTTCAAACTTAGAGAAAACAGTACTTTACCACTCTCCTGCCTTTTCCATGGTTATTCTATTGGAAAAGAACGAGTTTTGGACAACTACCTTTCATTCTTGCCAAACTCTTTGCAGACCCCCGTGCAAGCTTTAGAACAAGATTTTGGATGTTTTCTTTCCTGGCAGAGTTTCTCCTTGCAAGATATGGTGGAAAAGCTTTTTACTGAGTGTAGAGCGGCAAGACACGCAGAAGACGCAGATACGCAGCTCTCCGAAGCTAAGTGCCGGTCCCGGGCTTCTTTCGGCACAAACCGCTCTCAGGAGCTCCCTGCGCTCGCCACAATGCTCTGTGTGCGAAGAAGCCGCTTCTTCGCCTCCTGGAGAATCGGCGAGCGGCAGCTTCCCAAAGGCGAAGATGCAAGCTGCAGCACACAGGCACAGTGTGGGCAGCCTTCAGACTTAGAGAAAACAGTACTTTACCACTCTCCTGCCTTTTCCATGGTTATTCTATTGGAAAAGAACGAGTTTTGGACAACTACCTTTCATTCTTGCCAAACTCTTTGCAGACCCCCGTGCAAGCTTTAGAACAAGATTTTGGATGTTTTCTTTCCTGGCAGAGTTTCTCCTTGCAAGATATGGTGGAAAAGCTTTTTGCTGAGTGTAGAGCGGCAAGACACGCAGAAGACGCAGATACGCAGCTCTCCGAAGCTAAGTGCCGGTCCCGGGCTTCTTTCGGCACAAACCGCTCTCAGGAGCTCCCTGCGCTCGCCACAATGCTCTGTGTGCGAAGAAGCCGCTTCTTCGCCTCCGGGAGAATCGGCGAGCGGCAGCTTCCCAAAGGCGAAGATGCAAGCTGCACCACACAGGCACAGTGTGGGCAGCCTTCAGACTTAGAGAAAACAGTACTTTACCACTCTCCTGCCTTTTCCATGGTTATTCTATTGGAAAAGAACGAGTTTTGGACAACTACCTTTCATTCTTGCCAAACGCTTTGCAGACCCCCTTGCAAGCTTTAGAACAAGATTTTGGATGTTTTCTTTCCTGGCAGAGTTTCTCCTTGCAAGATATGGTGGAAAAGCTTTTTGCTGAGTGTAGAGCGGCAAGACACGCAGAAGACGCAGATACGCAGCTCTCCGAAGCTAAGTGCCGGTCCCGGGCTTCTTTCGGCACAAACCGCTCTCAGGAGCTCCCTGCGCTCGCCACAATGCTCTGTGTGCGAAGAAGCCGCTTCTTCGCCTCCGGGAGAATCGGCGAGCGGCAGCTTCCCAAAGGCGAAGATGCAAGCTGCAGCACACAGGCACAGTGTGGGCAGCCTTCAGACTTAGAGAAAACAGTACTTTACCACTCTCCTGCCTTTTCCATGGTTATTCTATTGGAAAAGAACGAGTTTTGGACAACTACCTTTCATTCTTGCCAAACTCTTTGCAGACCCCCGTGCAAGCTTTAGAACAAGATTTTGGATGTTTTCTTTCCTGGCAGAGTTTCTCCTTGCAAGATATGGTGGAAAAGCTTTTTGCTGAGTGTAGAGCGGCAAGACACGCAGAAGACGCAGATACGCAGCTCTCCGAAGCTAAGTGCCGGTCCCGGGCTTCTTTCGGCACAAACCGCTCTCAGGAGCTCCCTGCGCTCGCCACAATGCTCTGTGTGCGAAGAAGCCGCTTCTTCGCCTCCGGGAGAATCGGCGAGCGGCAGCTTCCCAAAGGCGAAGATGCAAGCTGCAGCACGCAGGCACAGTGTGGGCAGCCTTCAGACTTAGAGAAAACAGTACTTTACCACTCTCCTGCCTTTTCCATGGTTATTCTATTGGAAAAGAACGAGTTTTGGACAACTACCTTTCATTCTTGCCAAACTCTTTGCAGACCCCCGTGCAAGCTTTAGAACAAGATTTTGGATGTTTTCTTTCCTGGCAGAGTTTCTCCTTGCAAGATATGGTGGAAAAGCTTTTTGCTGAGTGTAGAGCGGCAAGACACGCAGAAGACGCAGATACGCAGCTCTCCGAAGCTAAGTGCCGGTCCCGGGCTTCTTTCGGCACAAACCGCTCTCAGGAGCTCCCTGCGCTCGCCACAATGCTCTGTGTGCGAAGAAGCCGCTTCTTCGCCTCCTGGAGAATCGGCGAGCGGCAGCTTCCCAAAGGCGAAGATGCAAGCTGCAGCACACAGGCACAGTGTGGGCAGCCTTCAAACTTAGAGAAAACAGTACTTTACCACTCTCCTGCCTTTTCCATGGTTATTCTATTGGAAAAGAACGAGTTTTGGACAACTACCTTTCATTCTTGCCAAACGCTTTGCAGACCCCCGTGCAAGCTTTAGAACAAGATTTTGGATGTTTTCTTTCCTGGCAGAGTTTCTCCTTGCAAGATATGGTGGAAAAGCTTTTTGCTGAGTGTAGAGCGGCAAGACACGCAGAAGACGCAGATACGCAGCTCTCCGAAGCTAAGTGCCGGTCCCGGGCTTCTTTCGGCACAAACCGCTCTCAGGAGCTCCCTGCGCTCGCCACAATGCTCTGTGTGCGAAGAAGCCGCTTCTTCGCCTCCGGGAGAATCGGCGAGCGGCAGCTTCCCAAAGGCGAAGATGCAAGCTGCAGCACGCAGGCACAGTGTGGGCAGCCTTCAGACTTAGAGAAAACAGTACTTTACCACTCTCCTGCCTTTTCCATGGTTATTCTATTGGAAAAGAACGAGTTTTGGACAACTACCTTTCATTCTTGCCAAACGCTTTGCAGACCCCCTTGCAAGCTTTAGAACAAGATTTTGGATGTTTTCTTTCCTGGCAGAGTTTCTCCTTGCAAGATATGGTGGAAAAGCTTTTTACTGAGTGTAGAGCGGCAAGACACGCAGAAGACACAGATACGCAGCTCTCCGAAGCTAAGTGCCGGTCCCGGGCTTCTTTCGGCACAAACCGCTCTCAGGAGCTCCCTGCGCTCGCCACAATGCTCTGTGTGCGAAGAAGCCGCTTCTTCGCCTCCGGGAGAATCGGCGAGCGGCAGCTTCCCAAAGGCGAAGATGCAAGCTGCAGCACACAGGCACAGTGTGGGCAGCCTTCAGACTTAGAGAAAACAGTACTTGACCACTCTCCTGCCTTTTCCATGGTTATTCTATTGGAAAAGAACGAGTTTTGGACAACTACCTTTCATTCTTGCCAAACTCTTTGCAGACCCCCGTGCAAGCTTTAGAACAAGATTTTGGATGTTTTCTTTCCTGGCAGAGTTTCTCCTTGCAAGATATGGTGGAAAAGCTTTTTGCTGAGTGTAGAGCGGCAAGACACGCAGAAGACGCAGATACGCAGCTCTCCGAAGCTAAGTGCCGGTCCCGGGCTTCTTTCGGCACAAACCGCTCTCAGGAGCTCCCTGCGCTCGCCACAATGCTCTGTGTGCGAAGAAGCCGCTTCTTCGCCTCCTGGAGAATCGGCGAGCGGCAGCTTCCCAAAGGCGAAGAAGCAAGCTGCAGCACACAGGCACAGTGTGGGCAGCCTTCAAACTTAGAGAAAACAGTACTTTACCACTCTCCTGCCTTTTCCATGGTTATTCTATTGGAAAAGAACGAGTTTTGGACAACTACCTTTCATTCTTGCCAAACTCTTTGCAGACCCCCGTGCAAGCTTTAGAACAAGATTTTGGATGTTTTCTTTCCTGGCAGAGTTTCTCCTTGCAAGATATGGTGGAAAAGCTTTTTGCTGAGTGTAGAGCGGCAAGACACGCAGAAGACGCAGATACGCAGCTCTCCGAAGCTAAGTGCCGGTCCCGGGCTTCTTTCGGCACAAACCGCTCTCAGGAGCTCCCTGCGCTCGCCACAATGCTCTGTGTGCGAAGAAGCCGCTTCTTCGCCTCCGGGAGAATCGGCGAGCGGCAGCTTCCCAAAGGCGAAGATGCAAGCTGCAGCACACAGGCACAGTGTGGGCAGCCTTCAGACTTCGAGAAAACAGTACTTTACCACTCTCCTGCCTTTTCCATGGTTATTCTATTGGAAAAGAACGAGTTTTGGACAACTACCTTTCATTCTTGCCAAACTCTTTGCAGACCCCCGTGCAAGCTTTAGAACAAGATTTTGGATGTTTTTCTTTCCTGGCAGAGTTTCTCCTTGCAAGATATGGTGGAAAAGCTTTTTGCTGAGTGTAGAGCGGCAAGACACGCAGAAGACGCAGATACGCAGCTCTCCGAAGCTAAGTGCCGGTCCCGGGCTTCTTTCGGCACAAACCGCTCTCAGGAGCTCCCTGCGCTCGCCACAATGCTCTGTGTGCGAAGAAGCCGCTTCTTCGCCTCCGGGAGAATCGGCGAGCGGCAGCTTCCCAAAGGCGAAGATGCAAGCTGCAGCACGCAGGCACAGTGTGGGCAGCCTTCAGACTTAGAGAAAACAGTACTTTACCACTCTCCTGCCTTTTCCATGGTTATTCTATTGGAAAAGAACGAGTTTTGGACAACTACCTTTCATTCTTGCCAAACTCTTTGCAGACCCCCGTGCAAGCTTTAGAACAAGATTTTGGATGTTTTCTTTCCTGGCAGAGTTTCTCCTTGCAAGATATGGTGGAAAAGCTTTTGGCTGAGTGTAGAGCGGCAAGACACGCAGAAGACGCAGATACGCAGCTCTCCGAAGCTAAGTGCCGGTCCCGGGGCTTCTTTCGGCACAAACCGCTCTCAGGAGCTCCCTGCGCTCGCCACAATGCTCTGTGTGCGAAGAAGCCGCTTCTTCGCCTCCTGGAGAATCGGCGAGCGGCAGCTTCCCAAAGGCGAAGATGCAAGCTGCAGCACACAGGCACAGTGTGGGCAGCCTTCAAACTTAGAGAAAACAGTACTTTACCACTCTCCTGCCTTTTCCATGGTTATTCTATTGGAAAAGAACGAGTTTTGGACAACTACCTTTCATTCTTGCCAAACGCTTTGCAGACCCCCGTGCAAGCTTTAGAACAAGATTTTGGATGTTTTCTTTCCTGGCAGAGTTTCTCCTTGCAAGATATGGTGGAAAAGCTTTTTGCTGAGTGTAGAGCGGCAAGACACGCAGAAGACGCAGATACGCAGCTCTCCGAAGCTAAGTGCCGGTCCCGGGCTTCTTTCGGCACAAACCGCTCTCAGGAGCTCCCTGCGCTCGCCACAATGCTCTGTGTGCGAAGAAGCCGCTTCTTCGCCTCCGGGAGAATCGGCGAGCGGCAGCTTCCCAAAGGCGAAGATGCAAGCTGCAGCACGCAGGCACAGTGTGGGCAGCCTTCAGACTTAGAGAAAACAGTACTTTACCACTCTCCTGCCTTTTCCATGGTTATTCTATTGGAAAAGAACGAGTTTTGGACAACTACCTTTCATTCTTGCCAAACGCTTTGCAGACCCCCTTGCAAGCTTTAGAACAAGATTTTGGATGTTTTCTTTCCTGGCAGAGTTTCTCCTTGCAAGATATGGTGGAAAAGCTTTTTGCTGAGTGTAGAGCGGCAAGACACGCAGAAGACGCAGATACGCAGCTCTCCGAAGCTAAGTGCCGGTCCCGGGCTTCTTTCGGCACAAACCGCTCTCAGGAGCTCCCTGCGCTCGCCACAATGCTCTGTGTGCGAAGAAGCCGCTTCTTCGCCTGCGGGAGAATCGGCGAGCGGCAGCTTCCCAAAGGCGAAGATGCAAGCTGCAGCACACAGGCACAGTGTGGGCAGCCTTCAAACTTAGAGAAAACAGTACTTTACCACTCTCCTGCCTTTTCCATGGTTATTCTATTGGAAAAGAACGAGTTTTGGACAACTACCTTTCATTCTTGCCAAACTCTTTGCAGACCCCCGTGCAAGCTTTAGAACAAGATTTTGGATGTTTTCTTTCCTGGCAGAGTTTCTCCTTGCAAGATATGGTGGAAAAGCTTTTTGCTGAGTGTAGAGCGGCAAGACACGCAGAAGACGCAGATACGCAGCTCTCCGAAGCTAAGTGCCGGTCCCGGGCTTCTTTCGGCACAAACCGCTCTCAGGAGCTCCCTGCGCTCGCCACAATGCTCTGTGTGCGAAGAAGCCGCTTCTTCGCCTCCGGGAGAATCGGCGAGCGGCAGCTTCCCAAAGGCGAAGATGCAAGCTGCAGCACACAGGCACAGTGTGGGCAGCCTTCAGACTTAGAGAAAACAGTACTTTACCACTCTCCTGCCTTTTCCATGGTTATTCTATTGGAAAAGAACGAGTTTTGGACAACTACCTTTCATTCTTGCCAAACTCTTTGCAGACCCCCGTGCAAGCTTTAGAACAAGATTTTGGATGTTTTCTTTCCTGGCAGAGTTTCTCCTTGCAAGATATGGTGGAAAAGCTTTTTGCTGAGTGTAGAGCGGCAAGACACGCAGAAGACGCAGATACGCAGCTCTCCGAAGCTAAGTGCCGGTCCCCGGGCTTCTTTCGGCACAAACCGCTCTCAGGAGCTCCCTGCGCTCGCCACAATGCTCTGTGTGCGAAGAAGCCGCTTCTTCGCCTCCGGGAGAATCGGCGAGCGGCAGCTTCCCAAAGGCGAAGATGCAAGCTGCAGCACGCAGGCACAGTGTGGGTAGCCTTCAGACTTAGAGAAAACAGTACTTTACCACTCTCCTGCCTTTTCCATGGTTATTCTATTGGAAAAGAACGAGTTTTGGACAACTACCTTTCATTCTTGCCAAACGCTTTGCAGACCCCCTTGCAAGCTTTAGAACAAGATTTTGGATGTTTTCTTTCCTGGCAGAGTTTCTCCTTGCAAGATATGGTGGAAAAGCTTTTTGCTGAGTGTAGAGCGGCAAGACACGCAGAAGACGCAGATACGCAGCTCTCCGAAGCTAAGTGCCGGTCCCGGGCTTCTTTCGGCACAAACCGCTCTCAGGAGCTCCCTGCGCTCGCCACAATGCTCTGTGTGCGAAGAAGCCGCTTCTTCGCCTCCGGGAGAATCGGCGAGCGGCAGCTTCCCAAAGGCGAAGATGCAAGCTGCAGCACACAGGCACAGTGTGGGCAGCCTTCAGACTTCGAGAAAACAGTACTTTACCACTCTCCTGCCTTTTCCATGGTTATTCTATTGGAAAAGAACGAGTTTTGGACAACTACCTTTCATTCTTGCCAAACTCTTTGCAGACCCCCGTGCAAGCTTTAGAAGAAGATTTTGGATGTTTTCTTTCCTGGCAGAGTTTCTCCTTGCAAGATATGGTGGAAAAGCTTTTTACTGAGTGTAGAGCGGCAAGACACGCAGAAGACGCAGATACGCAGCTCTCCGAAGCTAAGTGCCGGTCCCGGGCTTCTTTCGGCACAAACCGCTCTCAGGAGCTCCCTGCGCTCGCCACAATGCTCTGTGTGCGAAGAAGCCGCTTCTTCGCCTCCGGGAGAATCGGCGAGCGGCAGCTTCCCAAAGGCGAAGATGCAAGCTGCAGCACACAGGCACAGTGTGGGCAGCCTTCAGACTTAGAGAAAACAGTACTTTACCACTCTCCTGCTTTTTCCATGGTTATTCTATTGGAAAAGAACGAGTTTTGGACAACTACCTTTCATTCTTGCCAAACTCTTTGCAGACCCCCGTGCAAGCTTTAGAACAAGATTTTGGATGTTTTCTTTCCTGGCAGAGTTTCTCCTTGCAAGATATGGTGGAAAAGCTTTTTGCTGAGTGTAGAGCGGCAAGACACGCAGAAGACGCAGATACGCAGCTCTCCGAAGCTAAGTGCCGGTCCCGGGCTTCTTTCGGCACAAACCGCTCTCAGGAGCTCCCTGCGCTCGCCACAATGCTCTGTGTGCGAAGAAGCCGCTTCTTCGCCTCCGGGAGAATCGGCGAGCGGCAGCTTCCCACAGGCGAAGATGCAAGCTGCACCACACAGGCACAGTGTGGGCAGCCTTCAGACTTAGAGAAAACAGTACTTTACCACTCTCCTGCCTTTTCCATGGTTATTCTATTGGAAAAGAACGAGTTTTGGACAACTACCTTTCATTCTTGCCAAACTCTTTGCAGACCCCCGTGCAAGCTTTAGAACAAGATTTTGGATGTTTTCTTTCCTGGCAGAGTTTCTCCTTGCAAGATATGGTGGAAAAGCTTTTTGCTGAGTGTAGAGCGGCAAGACACGCAGAAGACGCAGATACGCAGCTCTCCGAAGCTAAGTGCCGGTCCCGGGCTTCTTTCGGCACAAACCGCTCTCAGGAGCTCCCTGCGCTCGCCACAATGCTCTGTGTGCGAAGAAGCCGCTTCTTCGCCTCCTGGAGAATCGGCGAGCGGCAGCTTCCCAAAGGCGAAGATGCAAGCTGCAGCACACAGGCACAGTGTGGGCAGCCTTCAAACTTAGAGAAAACAGTACTTTACCACTCTCCTGCCTTTTCCTGGTTATTCTATTGGAAAAGAACGAGTTTTGGACAACTACCTTTCATTCTTGCCAAACTCTTTGCAGACCCCCGTGCAAGCTTTAGAACAAGATTTTGGATGTTTTCTTTCCTGGCAGAGTTTCTCCTTGCAAGATATGGTGGAAAAGCTTTTTACTGAGTGTAGAGCGGCAAGACACGCAGAAGACGCAGATACGCAGCTCTCCGAAGCTAAGTGCCGGTCCCGGGCTTCTTTCGGCACAAACCGCTCTCAGGAGCTCCCTGCGCTCGCCACAATGCTCTGTGTGCGAAGAAGCCGCTTCTTCGCCTCCGGGAGAATCGGCGAGCGGCAGCTTCCCAAAGGCGAAGATGCAAGCTGCAGCACACAGGCACAGTGTGGGCAGCATTCAGACTTAGAGAAAACAGTACTTTACCACTCTCCTGCTTTTTCCATGGTTATTCTATTGGAAAAGAACGAGTTTTGGACAACTACCTTTCATTCTTGCCAAACTCTTTGCAGACCCCCGTGCAAGCTTTAGAACAAGATTTTGGATGTTTTCTTTCCTGGCAGAGTTTCTCCTTGCAAGATATGGTGGAAAAGCTTTTTGCTGAGTGTAGAGCGGCAAGACACGCAGAAGACGCAGATACGCAGCTCTCCGAAGCTAAGTGCCGGTCCCGGGCTTCTTTCGGCACAAACCGCTCTCAGGAGCTCCCTGCGCTCGCCACAATGCTCTGTGTGCGAAGAAGCCGCTTCTTCGCCTCCGGGAGAATCGGCGAGCGGCAGCTTCCCAAAGGCGAAGATGCAAGCTGCAGCACACAGGCACAGTGTGGGCAGCCTTCAGACTTAGAGAAAACAGTACTTTACCACTCTCCTGCCTTTTCCATGGTTATTCTATTGGAAAAGAACGAGTTTTGGACAACTACCTTTCATTCTTGCCAAACTCTTTGCAGACCCCCGTGCAAGCTTTAGAACAAGATTTTGGATGTTTTCTTTCCTGGCAGAGTTTCTCCTTGCAAGATATGGTGGAAAAGCTTTTTGCTGAGTGTAGAGCGGCAAGACACGCAGAAGACGCAGATACGCAGCTCTCCGAAGCTAAGTGCCGGTCCCGGGCTTCTTTCGGCACAAACCGCTCTCAGGAGCTCCCTGCGCTCGCCACAATGCTCTGTGTGCGAAGAAGCCGCTTCTTCGCCTCCTGGAGAATCGGCGAGCGGCAGCTTCCCAAAGGCGAAGATGCAAGCTGCAGCACACAGGCACAGTGTGGGCAGCCTTCAAACTTAGAGAAAACAGTACTTTACCACTCTCCTGCCTTTTCCATGGTTATTCTATTGGAAAAGAACGAGTTTTGGACAACTACCTTTCATTCTTGCCAAACTCTTTGCAGACCCCCGTGCAAGCTTTAGAACAAGATTTTGGATGTTTTCTTTCCTGGCAGAGTTTCTCCTTGCAAGATATGGTGGAAAAGCTTTTTACTGAGTGTAGAGCGGCAAGACACGCAGAAGACGCAGATACGCAGCTCTCCGAAGCTAAGTGCCGGTCCCGGGGCTTCTTTCGGCACAAACCGCTCTCAGGAGCTCCCTGCGCTCGCCACAATGCTCTGTGTGCGAAGAAGCCGCTTCTTCGCCTCCGGGAGAATCGGCGAGCGGCAGCTTCCCAAAGGCGAAGATGCAAGCTGCAGCACACAGGCACAGTGTGGGCAGCCTTCAGACTTCGAGAAAACAGTACTTTACCACTCTCCTGCTTTTTCCAAGGTTATTCTATTGGAAAAGAACGAGTTTTGGACAACTACCTTTCATTCTTGCCAAACTCTTTGCAGACCCCCGTGCAAGCTTTAGAACAAGATTTTGGATGTTTTCTTTCCTGGCAGAGTTTCTCCTTGCAAGATATGGTGAAAAGCTTTTTGCTGAGTGTAGAGCGGCAAGACACGCAGAAGACGCAGATACGCAGCTCTCCGAAGCTAAGTGCCGGTCCCGGGCTTCTTTCGGCACAAACCGCTCTCAGGAGCTCCCTGCGCTCGCCACAATGCTCTGTGTGCGAAGAAGCCGCTTCTTCGCCTCCTGGAGAATCGGCGAGCGGCAGCTTCCCAAAGGCGAAGATGCAAGCTGCAGCACACAGGCACAGTGTGGGCAGCCTTCAGACTTAGAGAAAACAGTACTTTACCACTCTCCTGCCTTTTCCATGGTTATTCTATTGGAAAAGAACGAGTTTTGGACAACTACCTTTCATTCTTGCCAAACTCTTTGCAGACCCCCGTGCAAGCTTTAGAACAAGATTTTGGATGTTTTCTTTCCTGGCAGAGTTTCTCCTTGCAAGATATGGTGGAAAAGCTTTTTGCTGAGTGTAGAGCGGCAAGACACGCAGAAGACGCAGATACGCAGCTCTCCGAAGCTAAGTGCCGGTCCCGGGCTTCTTTCGGCACAAACCGCTCTCAGGAGCTCCCTGCGCTCGCCACAATGCTCTGTGTGCGAAGAAGCCGCTTCTTCGCCTCCTGGAGAATCGGCGAGCGGCAGCTTCCCAAAGGCGAAGATGCAAGCTGCAGCACACAGGCACAGTGTGGGCAGCCTTCAAACTTAGAGAAAACAGTACTTTACCACTCTCCTGCCTTTTCCATGGTTATTCTATTGGAAAAGAACGAGTTTTGGACAACTACCTTTCATTCTTGCCAAACTCTTTGCAGACCCCCGTGCAAGCTTTAGAACAAGATTTTGGATGTTTTCTTTCCTGGCAGAGTTTCTCCTTGCAAGATATGGTGGAAAAGCTTTTTTACTGAGTGTAGAGCGGCAAGACACGCAGAAGACGCAGATACGCAGCTCTCCGAAGCTAAGTGCCGGTCCCGGGCTTCTTTCGGCACAAACCGCTCTCAGGAGCTCCCTGCGCTCGCCACAATGCTCTGTGTGCGAAGAAGCCGCTTCTTCGCCTCCGGGAGAATCGGCGAGCGGCAGCTTCCCAAAGGCGAAGATGCAAGCTGCACCACACAGGCACAGTGTGGGCAGCCTTCAGACTTAGAGAAAACAGTACTTTACCACTCTCCTGCCTTTTCCATGGTTATTCTATTGGAAAAGAACGAGTTTTGGACAACTACCTTTCATTCTTGCCAAACTCTTTGCAGACCCCCGTGCAAGCTTTAGAACAAGATTTTGGATGTTTTCTTTCCTGGCAGAGTTTCTCCTTGCAAGATATGGTGGAAAAGCTTTTTGCTGAGTGTAGAGCGGCAAGACACGCAGAAGACGCAGATACGCAGCTCTCCGAAGCTAAGTGCCGGTCCCGGGCTTCTTTCGGCACAAACCGCTCTCAGGAGCTCCCTGCGCTCGCCACAATGCTCTGTGTGCGAAGAAGCCGCTTCTTCGCCTCCGGGAGAATCGGCGAGCGGCAGCTTCCCAAAGGCGAAGATGCAAGCTGCAGCACGCAGGCACAGTGTGGGCAGCCTTCAGACTTAGAGAAAACAGTACTTTACCACTCTCCTGCCTTTTCCATGGTTATTCTATTGGAAAAGAACGAGTTTTGGACAACTACCTTTCATTCTTGCCAAACGCTTTGCAGACCCCCTTGCAAGCTTTAGAACAAGATTTTGGATGTTTTCTTTCCTGGCAGAGTTTCTCCTTGCAAGATATGGTGGAAAAGCTTTTTGCTGAGTGTAGAGCGGCAAGACACGCAGAAGACGCAGATACGCAGCTCTCCGAAGCTAAGTGCCGGTCCCGGGCTTCTTTCGGCACAAACCGCTCTCAGGAGCTCCCTGCGCTCGCCACAATGCTCTGTGTGCGAAGAAGCCGCTTCTTCGCCTCCTGGAGAATCGGCGAGCGGCAGCTTCCCAAAGGCGAAGATGCAAGCTGCAGCACACAGGCACAGTGTGGGCAGCCTTCAGACTTCGAGAAAACAGTACTTTACCACTCTCCTGCCTTTTCCATGGTTATTCTATTGGAAAAGAACGAGTTTTGGACAACTACCTTTCATTCTTGCCAAACTCTTTGCAGACCCCCGTGCAAGCTTTAGAACAAGATTTTGGATGTTTTCTTTCCTGGCAGAGTTTCTCCTTGCAAGATATGGTGGAAAAGCTTTTGGCTGAGTGTAGAGCGGCAAGACACGCAGAAGACGCAGATACGCAGCTCTCCGAAGCTAAGTGCCGGTCCCGGGCTTCTTTCGGCACAAACCGCTCTCAGGAGCTCCCTGCGCTCGCCACAATGCTCTGTGTGCGAAGAAGCCGCTTCTTCGCCTCCGGGAGAATCGGCGAGCGGCAGCTTCCCAAAGGCGAAGATGCAAGCTGCAGCACGCAGGCACAGTGTGGGCAGCCTTCAGACTTAGAGAAAACAGTACTTTACCACTCTCCTGCCTTTTCCATGGTTATTCTATTGGAAAAGAACGAGTTTTGGACAACTACCTTTCATTCTTGCCAAACTCTTTGCAGACCCCCGTGCAAGCTTTAGAACAAGATTTTGGATGTTTTCTTTCCTGGCAGAGTTTCTCCCTTGCAAGATATGGTGGAAAAGCTTTTTGCTGAGTGTAGAGCGGCAAGACACGCAGAAGACGCAGATACGCAGCTCTCCGAAGCTAAGTGCCGGTCCCGGGCTTCTTTCGGCACAAACCGCTCTCAGGAGCTCCCTGCGCTCGCCACAATGCTCTGTGTGCGAAGAAGCCGCTTCTTCGCCTCCTGGAGAATCGGCGAGCGGCAGCTTCCCAAAGGCGAAGATGCAAGCTGCAGCACACAGGCACAGTGTGGGCAGCCTTCAAACTTAGAGAAAACAGTACTTTACCACTCTCCTGCCTTTTCCATGGTTATTCTATTGGAAAAGAACGAGTTTTGGACAACTACCTTTCATTCTTGCCAAACTCTTTGCAGACCCCCGTGCAAGCTTTAGAACAAGATTTTGGATGTTTTCTTTCCTGGCAGAGTTTCTCCTTGCAAGATATGGTGGAAAAGCTTTTTACTGAGTGTAGAGCGGCAAGACACGCAGAAGACGCAGATACGCAGCTCTCCGAAGCTAAGTGCCGGTCCCGGGCTTCTTTCGGCACAAACCGCTCTCAGGAGCTCCCTGCGCTCGCCACAATGCTCTGTGTGCGAAGAAGCCGCTTCTTCGCCTCCGGGAGAATCGGCGAGCGGCAGCTTCCCAAAGGCGAAGATGCAAGCTGCAGCACACAGGCACAGTGTGGGCAGCCTTCAGACTTAGAGAAAACAGTACTTTACCACTCTCCTGCCTTTTCCATGGTTATTCTATTGGAAAAGAACGAGTTTTGGACAACTACCTTTCATTCTTGCCAAACTCTTTGCAGACCCCCGTGCAAGCTTTAGAACAAGATTTTGGATGTTTTCTTTCCTGGCAGAGTTTCTCCTTGCAAGATATGGTGGAAAAGCTTTTTGCTGAGTGTAGAGCGGCAAGACACGCAGAAGACGCAGATACGCAGCTCTCCGAAGCTAAGTGCCGGTCCCGGGCTTCTTTCGGCACAAACCGCTCTCAGGAGCTCCCTGCGCTCGCCACAATGCTCTGTGTGCGAAGAAGCCGCTTCTTCGCCTCCGGGAGAATCGGCGAGCGGCAGCTTCCCAAAGGCGAAGATGCAAGCTGCAGCACACAGGCACAGTGTGGGCAGCATTCAGACTTAGAGAAAACAGTACTTTACCACTCTCCTGCCTTTTTCCATGGTTATTCTATTGGAAAAGAACGAGTTTTGGACAACTACCTTTCATTCTTGCCAAACTCTTTGCAGACCCCCGTGCAAGCTTTAGAACAAGATTTTGGATGTTTTCTTTCCTGGCAGAGTTTCTCCTTGCAAGATATGGTGGAAAAGCTTTTTGCTGAGTGTAGAGCGGCAAGACACGCAGAAGACGCAGATACGCAGCTCTCCGAAGCTAAGTGCCGGTCCCGGGCTTCTTTCGGCACAAACCGCTCTCAGGAGCTCCCTGCGCTCGCCACAATGCTCTGTGTGCGAAGAAGCCGCTTCTTCGCCTCCGGGAGAATCGGCGAGCGGCAGCTTCCCAAAGGCGAAGATGCAAGCTGCAGCACACAGGCACAGTGTGGGCAGCCTTCAGACTTAGAGAAAACAGTACTTTACCACTCTCCTGCCTTTTCCATGGTTATTCTATTGGAAAAGAACGAGTTTTGGACAACTACCTTTCATTCTTGCCAAACTCTTTGCAGACCCCCGTGCAAGCTTTAGAACAAAATTTTGGATGTTTTCTTTCCTGGCAGAGTTTCTCCTTGCAAGATATGGTGGAAAAGCTTTTTGCTGAGTGTAGAGCGGCAAGACACGCAGAAGACGCAGATACGCAGCTCTCCGAAGCTAAGTGCCGGTCCCGGGCTTCTTTCGGCACAAACCGCTCTCAGGAGCTCCCTGCGCTCGCCACAATGCTCTGTGTGCGAAGAAGCCGCTTCTTCGCCTCCGGGAGAATCGGCGAGCGGCAGCTTCCCAAAGGCGAAGATGCAAGCTGCAGCACGCAGGCACAGTGTGGGCAGCCTTCAGACTTAGAGAAAACAGTACTTTACCACTCTCCTGCCTTTTCCATGGTTATTCTATTGGAAAAGAACGAGTTTTGGACAACTACCTTTCATTCTTGCCAAACGCTTTGCAGACCCCCTTGCAAGCTTTAGAACAAGATTTTGGATGTTTTCTTTCCTGGCAGAGTTTCTCCTTGCAAGAGGTGGAAAAGCTTTTTACTGAGTGTAGAGCGGCAAGACAAGCAGAAAAGACGCAGATACGCAGCTCTCCGAAGCTAAGTGCCGGGTCCCGGGCTTCTTTCGGCACAAACCGCTCTCAGGAGCTCCCTGCGCTCGCCACAATGCTCTGTGTGTGAAGAAGCCGCTTCTTCGCCTCCTGGAGAATCGGCGAGCGGCAGCTTCCCAAAGGCGAAGATGCAAGCTGCACCACACAGGCACAGTGTGGGCAGCCTTCAGACTTAGAGAAAACAGTACTTTACCACTCTCCTGCCTTTTCCATGGTTATTCTATTGGAAAAGAACGAGTTTTGGACAAATACCTTTCATTCTTGCCAAACGCTTTGCAGACCCCCGTGCAAGCTTTAGAACAAGATTTTTGGATGTTTTCTTTCCTGGCAGAGTTTCTCCTTGCAAGATATGGTGGAAAAGCTTTTTACTGAGTGTAGAGCGGCAAGACACGCAGAAGACGCAGATACGCAGCTCTCTGAAGCTAAGTGCCGGTCCCGGGCTTCTTTCGGCACAAACCGCTCTCAGGAGCTCCCTGCGCTCGCCACAATGCTCTGTGTGCGAAGAAGCCGCTTCTTCGCCTCCTGGAGAATCGGCGAGCGGCAGCTTCCAAAGGCGAAAGATGCAAGCTGCAGCACACAGGCACAGTGTGGGCAGCCTTCAAACTTAGAGAAAACAGTACTTTACCACTCTCCTGCCTTTTCCATGGTTATCTATTGGAAAAGAACGAGTTTTGGACAACTACCTTTCATTCTTGCCAAACTCTTTGCAGACCCCCGTGCAAGCTTTAGAACAAGATTTTGGATGTTTTCTTTCCTGGCAGAGTTTCTCCTTGCAAGATATGTGGAAAAGCTTTTTGCTGAGTGTAGAGCGGCAAGACACGCAGAAGACGCAGATACGCAGCTCTCCGAAGCTAAGTGCCGGTCCCGGGCTTCTCGGCACAAACCGCTCTCAGGAGCTCCCTGCGCTCGCCACAATTGCTCTGTGTGCGAAGAAGCCGCTTCTTCGCCTCCGGGAGAAATCGGCGAGCGGCAGCTTCCCAAAGGCGAAGATGCAAGCTGCAGCACACAGGCACAGTGTGGGCAGCCTTCAGACTTCGAGAAAACAGTACTTACCACTCTCCTGCCTTTTCCATGGTTATTCTATTGGAAAAGAACGAGTTTTGGGACAACTACCTTTCATTCTTGCCAAACTCTTTGCAGACCCCCGTGCAAGCTTTAGAACAAGATTTTGGATGTTTTCTTTCCTGGCAGAGTTTCTCCTTGCAAGATATGGTGGAAAAGCTTTTACTGAGTGTAGAGCGGCAAGACACGCAGAAGACGCAGATACGCAGCTCTCCGAAGCTAAGTGCCGGTCCCGGGCTTCTTTCGGCACAAACCGCTCTCAGGAGCTCCCTGCGCTCGCCACAATGCTCTGTGTGCGAAGAAGCCGCTTCTTCGCCTCCGGGAGAATCGGCGAGCGGCAGCTTCCCAAAGGCGAAGATGCAAGCTGCAGCACACAGGCACAGTGTGGGCAGCCTTCAGACTTAGAGAAAAAAGTACTTTACCACTCTCCTGCCTTTTCCATGGTTATTCTATTGGAAAAGAACGAGTTTTGGACAACTACCTTTCATTCTTGCCAAACTCTTTGCAGACCCCCGTGCAAGCTTTAGAACAAGATTTTGGATGTTTTCTTTCCTGGCAGAGTTTCTCCTTGCAAGATATGGTGGAAAAGCTTTTTGCTGAGTGTAGAGCGGCAAGACACGCAGAAGACGCAGATACGCAGCTCTCCGAAGCTAAGTGCCGGTCCCGGGCCTTCTTTCGGCACAAACCGCTCTCAGGAGCTCCCTGCGCTCGCCACAATGCTCTGTGTGCGAAGAAGCCGCTTCTTCGCCTCCGGGAGAATCGGCGAGCGGCAGCTTCCCAAAGGCGAAGATGCAAGCTGCAGCACGCAGGCACAGTGTGGGCAGCCTTCAGACTTAGAGAAAACAGTACTTTACCACTCTCCTGCCTTTTCCATGGTTATTCTATTGGAAAAGAACGAGTTTTGGACAACTACCTTTCATTCTTGCCAAACGCTTTGCAGACCCCCGTGCAAGCTTTAGAACAAGATTTTGGATGTTTTCTTTCCTGGCAGAGTTTCTCCTTGCAAGATATGGTGGAAAAGCTTTTTGCTGAGTGTAGAGCGGCAAGACACGCAGAAGACGCAGATACGCAGCTCTCCGAAGCTAAGTGCCGGTCCCGGGCTTCTTTCGGCACAAACCGCTCTCAGGAGCTCCCTGCGCTCGCCACAATGCTCTGTGTGCGAAGAAGCCGCTTCTTCGCCTCCGGGAGAATCGGCGAGCGGCAGCTTCCCAAAGGCGAAGATGCAAGCTGCAGCACACAGGCACAGTGTGGGCAGCCTTCAGACTTAGAGAAAACAGTACTTTACCACTCTCCTGCCTTTTCCATGGTTATTCTATTGGAAAAGAACGAGTTTTGGACAACTACCTTTCATTCTTGCCAAACTCTTTGCAGACCCCCGTGCAAGCTTTAGAACAAGATTTTGGATGTTTTCTTTCCTGGCAGAGTTTCTCCTTGCAAGATATGGTGGAAAAGCTTTTTGCTGAGTGTAGAGCGGCAAGACACGCAGAAGACGCAGATACGCAGCTCTCCGAAGCTAAGTGCCGGTCCCGGGCTTCTTTCGGCACAAACCGCTCTCAGGAGCTCCCTGCGCTCGCCACAATGCTCTGTGTGCGAAGAAGCCGCTTCTTCGCCTCCGGGAGAATCGGCGAGCGGCAGCTTCCCAAAGGCGAAGATGCAAGCTGCAGCACACAGGCACAGTGTGGGCAGCCTTCAGACTTAGAGAAAACAGTACTTTACCACTCTCCTGCCTTTTCCATGGTTATTCTATTGGAAAAGAACGAGTTTTGGACAACTACCTTTCATTCTTGCCAAACTCTTTGCAGACCCCCGTGCAAGCTTTAGAACAAGATTTTGGATGTTTTCTTTCCTGGCAGAGTTTCTCCTTGCAAGATATGGTGGAAAAGCTTTTTGCTGAGTGTAGAGCGGCAAGACACGCAGAAGACGCAGATACGCAGCTCTCCGAAGCTAAGTGCCGGTCCCGGGCTTCTTTCGGCACAAACCGCTCTCAGGAGCTCCCTGCGCTCGCCACAATGCTCTGTGTGCGAAGAAGCCGCTTCTTCGCCTCCTGGAGAATCGGCGAGCGGCAGCTTCCCAAAGGCGAAGATGCAAGCTGCAGCACACAGGCACAGTGTGGGCAGCCTTCAAACATAGAGAAAACAGTACTTTACCACTCTCCTGCCTTTTCCATGGTTATTCTATTGGAAAAGAACGAGTTTTGGACAACTACCTTTCATTCTTGCCAAACTCTTTGCAGACCCCCGTGCAAGCTTTAGAACAAGATTTTGGATGTTTTCTTTCCTGGCAGAGTTTCTCCTTGCAAGATATGGTGGAAAAGCTTTTTACTGAGTGTAGAGCGGCAAGACACGCAGAAGACGCAGATACGCAGCTCTCCGAAGCTAAGTGCCGGTCCCGGGCTTCTTTCGGCACAAACCGCTCTCAGGAGCTCCCTGCGCTCGCCACAATGCTCTGTGTGCGAAGAAGCCGCTTCTTCGCCTCCGGGAGAATCGGCGAGCGGCAGCTTCCCAAAGGCGAAGATGCAAGCTGCAGCACGCAGGCACAGTGTGGGCAGCCTTCAGACTTAGAGAAAACAGTACTTTACCACTCTCCTGCCTTTTCCATGGTTATTCTATTGGAAAAGAACGAGTTTTGGACAACTACCTTTCATTCTTGCCAAACTCTTTGCAGACCCCCGTGCAAGCTTTAGAACAAGATTTTGGATGTTTTCTTTCCTGGCAGAGTTTCTCCTTGCAAGATATGGTGGAAAAGCTTTTTGCTGAGTGTAGAGCGGCAAGACACGCAGAAGACGCAGATACGCAGCTCTCCGAAGCTAAGTGCCGGTCCCGGGCTTCTTTCGGCACAAACCGCTCTCAGGAGCTCCCTGCGCTCGCCACAATGCTCTGTGTGCGAAGAAGCCGCTTCTTCGCCTCCGGGAGAATCGGCGAGCGGCAGCTTCCCAAAGGCGAAGATGCAAGCTGCAGCACACAGGCACAGTGTGGGCAGCCTTCAGACTTCGAGAAAACAGTACTTTACCACTCTCCTGCCTTTTCCATGGTTATTCTATTGGAAAAGAACGAGTTTTGGACAACTACCTTTCATTCTTGCCAAACTCTTTGCAGACCCCCGTGCAAGCTTTAGAACAAGATTTTGGATGTTTTCTTTCCTGGCAGAGTTTCTCCTTGCAAGATATGGTGGAAAAGCTTTTTGCTGAGTGTAGAGCGGCAAGACACGCAGAAGACGCAGATACGCAGCTCTCCGAAGCTAAGTGCCGGTCCCGGGCTTCTTTCGGCACAAACCGCTCTCAGGAGCTCCCTGCGCTCGCCACAATGCTCTGTGTGCGAAGAAGCCGCTTCTTCGCCTCCGGGAGAATCGGCGAGCGGCAGCTTCCCAAAGGCGAAGATGCAAGCTGCAGCACGCAGGCACAGTGTGGGCAGCCTTCAGACTTAGAGAAAACAGTACTTTACCACTCTCCTGCCTTTTCCATGGTTATTCTATTGGAAAAGAACGAGTTTTGGACAACTACCTTTCATTCTTGCCAAACGCTTTGCAGACCCCCTTGCAAGCTTTAGAACAAGATTTTGGATGTTTTCTTTCCTGGCAGAGTTTCTCCTTGCAAGATATGGTGGAAAAGCTTTTTGCTGAGTGTAGAGCGGCAAGACACGCAGAAGACGCAGATACGCAGCTCTCCGAAGCTAAGTGCCGGTCCCGGGCTTCTTTCGGCACAAACCGCTCTCAGGAGCTCCCTGCGCTCGCCACAATGCTCTGTGTGCGAAGAAGCCGCTTCTTCGCCTCCGGGAGAATCGGCGAGCGGCAGCTTCCCAAAGGCGAAGATGCAAGCTGCAGCACACAGGCACAGTGTGGGCAGCCTTCAGACTTAGAGAAAACAGTACTTTACCACTCTCCTGCCTTTTCCATGGTTATTCTATTGGAAAAGAACGAGTTTTGGACAACTACCTTTCATTCTTGCCAAACTCTTTGCAGACCCCCGTGCAAGCTTTAGAACAAGATTTTGGATGTTTTCTTTCCTGGCAGAGTTTCTCCTTGCAAGATATGGTGGAAAAGCTTTTTGCTGAGTGTAGAGCGGCAAGACACGCAGAAGACGCAGATACGCAGCTCTCCGAAGCTAAGTGCCGGTCCCGGGCTTCTTTCGGCACAAACCGCTCTCAGGAGCTCCCTGCGCTCGCCACAATGCTCTGTGTGCGAAGAAGCCGCTTCTTCGCCTCCGGGAGAATCGGCGAGCGGCAGCTTCCCAAAGGCGAAGATGCAAGCTGCAGCACGCAGGCACAGTGTGGGCAGCCTTCAGACTTAGAGAAAACAGTACTTTACCACTCTCCTGCCTTTTCCATGGTTATTCTATTGGAAAAGAACGAGTTTTGGACAACTACCTTTCATTCTTGCCAAACGCTTTGCAGACCCCCTTGCAAGCTTTAGAACAAGATTTTGGATGTTTTCTTTCCTGGCAGAGTTTCTCCTTGCAAGATATGGTGGAAAAGCTTTTTGCTGAGTGTAGAGCGGCAAGACACGCAGAAGACGCAGATACGCAGCTCTCCGAAGCTAAGTGCCGGTCCCGGGCTTCTTTCGGCACAAACCGCTCTCAGGAGCTCCCTGCGCTCGCCACAATGCTCTGTGTGCGAAGAAGCCGCTTCTTCGCCTCCGGGAGAATCGGCGAGCGGCAGCTTCCCAAAGGCGAAGATGCAAGCTGCAGCACGCAGGCACAGTGTGGGCAGCCTTCAGACTTAGAGAAAACAGTACTTTACCACTCTCCTGCCTTTTCCATGGTTATTCTATTGGAAAAGAACGAGTTTTGGACAACTACCTTTCATTCTTGCCAAACTCTTTGCAGACCCCCGTGCAAGCTTTAGAAGAAGATTTTGGATGTTTTCTTTCCTGGCAGAGTTTCTCCTTGCAAGATATGGTGGAAAAGCTTTTTGCTGAGTGTAGAGCGGCAAGACACGCAGAAGACGCAGATACGCAGCTCTCCGAAGCTAAGTGCCGGTCCCGGGCTTCTTTCGGCACAAACCGCTCTCAGGAGCTCCCTGCGCTCGCCACAATGCTCTGTGTGCGAAGAAGCCGCTTCTTCGCCTCCGGGAGAATCGGCGAGCGGCAGCTTCCCAAAGGCGAAGATGCAAGCTGCAGCACACAGGCACAGTGTGGGCAGCATTCAGACTTAGAGAAAACAGTACTTTACCACTCTCCTGCTTTTTCCATGGTTATTCTATTGGAAAAGAACGAGTTTTGGACAACTACCTTTCATTCTTGCCAAACTCTTTGCAGACCCCCGTGCAAGCTTTAGAACAAGATTTTGGATGTTTTCTTTCCTGGCAGAGTTTCTCCTTGCAAGATATGGTGGAAAAGCTTTTTGCTGAGTGTAGAGCGGCAAGACACGCAGAAGACGCAGATACGCAGCTCTCCGAAGCTAAGTGCCGGTCCCGGGCTTCTTTCGGCACAAACCGCTCTCAGGAGCTCCCTGCGCTCGCCACAATGCTCTGTGTGCGAAGAAGCCGCTTCTTCGCCTCCGGGAGAATCGGCGAGCGGCAGCTTGCCAAAGGCGAAGATGCAAGCTGCAGCACACAGGCACAGTGTGGGCAGCCTTCAGACTTAGAGAAAACAGTACTTTACCACTCTCCTGCCTTTTCCATGGTTATTCTATTGGAAAAGAACGAGTTTTGGACAACTACCTTTCATTCTTGCCAAACGCTTTGCAGACCCCCGTGCAAGCTTTAGAACAAGATTTTGGATGTTTTCTTTCCTGGCAGAGTTTCTCCTTGCAAGATATGGTGGAAAAGCTTTTTGCTGAGTGTAGAGCGGCAAGACACGCAGAAGACGCAGATACGCAGCTCTCCGAAGCTAAGTGCCGGTCCCGGGCTTCTTTCGGCACAAACCGCTCTCAGGAGCTCCCTGCGCTCGCCACAATGCTCTGTGTGCGAAGAAGCCGCTTCTTCGCCTCCGGGAGAATCGGCGAGCGGCAGCTTCCCAAAGGCGAAGATGCAAGCTGCAGCACACAGGCACAGTGTGGGCAGCCTTCAGACTTAGAGAAAACAGTACTTTACCACTCTCCTGCCTTTTCCATGGTTATTCTATTGGAAAAGAACGAGTTTTGGACAACTACCTTTCATTCTTGCCAAACTCTTTGCAGACCCCCGTGCAAGCTTTAGAACAAGATTTTGGATGTTTTCTTTCCTGGCAGAGTTTCTCCTTGCAAGATATGGTGGAAAAGCTTTTTGCTGAGTGTAGAGCGGCAAGACACGCAGAAGACGCAGATACGCAGCTCTCCGAAGCTAAGTGCCGGTCCCGGGCTTCTTTCGGCACAAACCGCTCTCAGGAGCTCCCTGCGCTCGCCACAATGCTCTGTGTGCGAAGAAGCCGCTTCTTCGCCTCCGGGAGAATCGGCGAGCGGCAGCTTCCCAAAGGCGAAGATGCAAGCTGCAGCACACAGGCACAGTGTGGGCAGCCTTCAGACTTAGAGAAAACAGTACTTTACCACTCTCCTGCCTTTTCCATGGTTATTCTATTGGAAAAGAACGAGTTTTGGACAACTACCTTTCATTCTTGCCAAACTCTTTGCAGACCCCCGTGCAAGCTTTAGAACAAGATTTTGGATGTTTTCTTTCCTGGCAGAGTTTCTCCTTGCAAGATATGGTGGAAAAGCTTTTTGCTGAGTGTAGAGCGGCAAGACACGCAGAAGACGCAGATACGCAGCTCTCCGAAGCTAAGTGCCGGTCCCGGGCTTCTTTCGGCACAAACCGCTCTCAGGAGCTCCCTGCGCTCGCCACAATGCTCTGTGTGCGAAGAAGCCGCTTCTTCGCCTCCTGGAGAATCGGCGAGCGGCAGCTTCCCAAAGGCGAAGATGCAAGCTGCAGCACACAGGCACAGTGTGGGCAGCCTTCAAACATAGAGAAAACAGTACTTTACCACTCTCCTGCCTTTTCCATGGTTATTCTATTGGAAAAGAACGAGTTTTGGACAACTACCTTTCATTCTTGCCAAACTCTTTGCAGACCCCCGTGCAAGCTTTAGAACAAGATTTTGGATGTTTTCTTTCCTGGCAGAGTTTCTCCTTGCAAGATATGGTGGAAAAGCTTTTTGCTGAGTGTAGAGCGGCAAGACACGCAGAAGACGCAGATACGCAGCTCTCCGAAGCTAAGTGCCGGTCCCGGGCTTCTTTCGGCACAAACCGCTCTCAGGAGCTCCCTGCGCTCGCCACAATGCTCTGTGTGCGAAGAAGCCGCTTCTTCGCCTCCGGGAGAATCGGCGAGCGGCAGCTTCCCAAAGGCGAAGATGCAAGCTGCAGCACGCAGGCACAGTGTGGGCAGCCTTCAGACTTAGAGAAAACAGTACTTTACCACTCTCCTGCCTTTTCCATGGTTATTCTATTGGAAAAGAACGAGTTTTGGACAACTACCTTTCATTCTTGCCAAACTCTTTGCAGACCCCCGTGCAAGCTTTAGAACAAGATTTTGGATGTTTTCTTTCCTGGCAGAGTTTCTCCTTGCAAGATATGGTGGAAAAGCTTTTTGCTGAGTGTAGAGCGGCAAGACACGCAGAAGACGCAGATACGCAGCTCTCCGAAGCTAAGTGCCGGTCCCGGGCTTCTTTCGGCACAAACCGCTCTCAGGAGCTCCCTGCGCTCGCCACAATGCTCTGTGTGCGAAGAAGCCGCTTCTTCGCCTCCGGGAGAATCGGCGAGCGGCAGCTTCCCAAAGGCGAAGATGCAAGCTGCAGCACACAGGCACAGTGTGGGCAGCCTTCAGACTTCGAGAAAACAGTACTTTACCACTCTCCTGCCTTTTCCATGGTTATTCTATTGGAAAAGAACGAGTTTTGGACAACTACCTTTCATTCTTGCCAAACTCTTTGCAGACCCCCGTGCAAGCTTTAGAACAAGATTTTGGATGTTTTCTTTCCTGGCAGAGTTTCTCCTTGCAAGATATGGTGGAAAAGCTTTTTGCTGAGTGTAGAGCGGCAAGACACGCAGAAGACGCAGATACGCAGCTCTCCGAAGCTAAGTGCCGGTCCCGGGCTTCTTTCGGCACAAACCGCTCTCAGGAGCTCCCTGCGCTCGCCACAATGCTCTGTGTGCGAAGAAGCCGCTTCTTCGCCTCCGGGAGAATCGGCGAGCGGCAGCTTCCCAAAGGCGAAGATGCAAGCTGCAGCACGCAGGCACAGTGTGGGCAGCCTTCAGACTTAGAGAAAACAGTACTTTACCACTCTCCTGCCTTTTCCATGGTTATTCTATTGGAAAAGAACGAGTTTTGGACAACTACCTTTCATTCTTGCCAAACGCTTTGCAGACCCCCTTGCAAGCTTTAGAACAAGATTTTGGATGTTTTCTTTCCTGGCAGAGTTTCTCCTTGCAAGATATGGTGGAAAAGCTTTTTGCTGAGTGTAGAGCGGCAAGACACGCAGAAGACGCAGATACGCAGCTCTCCGAAGCTAAGTGCCGGTCCCGGGCTTCTTTCGGCACAAACCGCTCTCAGGAGCTCCCTGCGCTCGCCACAATGCTCTGTGTGCGAAGAAGCCGCTTCTTCGCCTCCGGGAGAATCGGCGAGCGGCAGCTTCCCAAAGGCGAAGATGCAAGCTGCAGCACGCAGGCACAGTGTGGGCAGCCTTCAGACTTAGAGAAAACAGTACTTTACCACTCTCCTGCCTTTTCCATGGTTATTCTATTGGAAAAGAACGAGTTTTGGACAACTACCTTTCATTCTTGCCAAACGCTTTGCAGACCCCCTTGCAAGCTTTAGAACAAGATTTTGGATGTTTTCTTTCCTGGCAGAGTTTCTCCTTGCAAGATATGGTGGAAAAGCTTTTTGCTGAGTGTAGAGCGGCAAGACACGCAGAAGACGCAGATACGCAGCTCTCCGAAGCTAAGTGCCGGTCCCGGGCTTCTTTCGGCACAAACCGCTCTCAGGAGCTCCCTGCGCTCGCCACAATGCTCTGTGTGCGAAGAAGCCGCTTCTTCGCCTCCGGGAGAATCGGCGAGCGGCAGCTTCCCAAAGGCGAAGATGCAAGCTGCAGCACACAGGCACAGTGTGGGCAGCCTTCAGACTTAGAGAAAACAGTACTTTACCACTCTCCTGCCTTTTCCATGGTTATTCTATTGGAAAAGAACGAGTTTTGGACAACTACCTTTCATTCTTGCCAAACTCTTTGCAGACCCCCGTGCAAGCTTTAGAAGAAGATTTTGGATGTTTTCTTTCCTGGCAGAGTTTCTCCTTGCAAGATATGGTGGAAAAGCTTTTTGCTGAGTGTAGAGCGGCAAGACACGCAGAAGACGCAGATACGCAGCTCTCCGAAGCTAAGTGCCGGTCCCGGGCTTCTTTCGGCACAAACCGCTCTCAGGAGCTCCCTGCGCTCGCCACAATGCTCTGTGTGCGAAGAAGCCGCTTCTTCGCCTCCGGGAGAATCGGCGAGCGGCAGCTTCCCAAAGGCGAAGATGCAAGCTGCAGCACACAGGCACAGTGTGGGCAGCATTCAGACTTAGAGAAAACAGTACTTTACCACTCTCCTGCTTTTTCCATGGTTATTCTATTGGAAAAGAACGAGTTTTGGACAACTACCTTTCATTCTTGCCAAACTCTTTGCAGACCCCCGTGCAAGCTTTAGAACAAGATTTTGGATGTTTTCTTTCCTGGCAGAGTTTCTCCTTGCAAGATATGGTGGAAAAGCTTTTTGCTGAGTGTAGAGCGGCAAGACACGCAGAAGACGCAGATACGCAGCTCTCCGAAGCTAAGTGCCGGTCCCGGGCTTCTTTCGGCACAAACCGCTCTCAGGAGCTCCCTGCGCTCGCCACAATGCTCTGTGTGCGAAGAAGCCGCTTCTTCGCCTCCGGGAGAATCGGCGAGCGGCAGCTTGCCAAAGGCGAAGATGCAAGCTGCAGCACACAGGCACAGTGTGGGCAGCCTTCAGACTTAGAGAAAACAGTACTTTACCACTCTCCTGCCTTTTCCATGGTTATTCTATTGGAAAAGAACGAGTTTTGGACAACTACCTTTCATTCTTGCCAAACTCTTTGCAGACCCCCGTGCAAGCTTTAGAACAAAATTTTGGATGTTTTCTTTCCTGGCAGAGTTTCTCCTTGCAAGATATGGTGGAAAAGCTTTTTGCTGAGTGTAGAGCGGCAAGACACGCAGAAGACGCAGATACGCAGCTCTCCGAAGCTAAGTGCCGGTCCCGGGCTTCTTTCGGCACAAACCGCTCTCAGGAGCTCCCTGCGCTCGCCACAATGCTCTGTGTGCGAAGAAGCCGCTTCTTCGCCTCCGGGAGAATCGGCGAGCGGCAGCTTCCCAAAGGCGAAGATGCAAGCTGCAGCACGCAGGCACAGTGTGGGCAGCCTTCAGACTTAGAGAAAACAGTACTTTACCACTCTCCTGCCTTTTCCATGGTTATTCTATTGGAAAAGAACGAGTTTTGGACAACTACCTTTCATTCTTGCCAAACGCTTTGCAGACCCCCTTGCAAGCTTTAGAACAAGATTTTGGATGTTTTCTTTCCTGGCAGAGTTTCTCCTTGCAAGATATGGTGGAAAAGCTTTTTACTGAGTGTAGAGCGGCAAGACACGCAGAAGACGCAGATACGCAGCTGTCCGAAGCTAAGTGCCGGTCCCGGGCTTCTTTCGGCACAAACCGCTCTCAGGAGCTCCCTGCGCTCGCCACAATGCTCTGTGTGTGAAGAAGCCGCTTCTTCGCCTCCTGGAGAATCGGCGAGCGGCAGCTTCCCAAAGGCGAAGATGCAAGCTGCACCACACAGGCACAGTGTGGGCAGCCTTCAGACTTAGAGAAAACAGTACTTTACCACTCTCCTGCCTTTTCCATGGTTATTCTATTGGAAAAGAACGAGTTTTGGACAACTACCTTTCATTCTTGCCAAACGCTTTGCAGACCCCCGTGCAAGCTTTAGAACAAGATTTTGGATGTTTTCTTTCCTGGCAGAGTTTCTCCTTGCAAGATATGGTGGAAAAGCTTTTTACTGAGTGTAGAGCGGCAAGACACGCAGAAGACGCAGATACGCAGCTCTCTGAAGCTAAGTGCCGGTCCCGGGCTTCTTTCGGCACAAACCGCTCTCAGGAGCTCCCTGCGCTCGCCACAATGCTCTGTGTGCGAAGAAGCCGCTTCTTCGCCTCCGGGAGAATCGGCGAGCGGCAGCTTCCCACAGGCGAAGATGCAAGCTGCACCACACAGGCACAGTGTGGGCAGCCTTCAGACTTAGAGAAAACAGTACTTTACCACTCTCCTGCCTTTTCCATGGTTATTCTATTGGAAAAGAACGAGTTTTGGACAACTACCTTTCATTCTTGCCAAACTCTTTGCAGACCCCCGTGCAAGCTTTAGAACAAGATTTTGGATGTTTTCTTTCCTGGCAGAGTTTCTCCTTGCAAGATATGGTGGAAAAGCTTTTTGCTGAGTGTAGAGCGGCAAGACACGCAGAAGACGCAGATACGCAGCTCTCCGAAGCTAAGTGCCGGTCCCGGGCTTCTTTCGGCACAAACCGCTCTCAGGAGCTCCCTGCGCTCGCCACAATGCTCTGTGTGCGAAGAAGCCGCTTCTTCGCCTCCGGGAGAATCGGCGAGCGGCAGCTTCCCAAAGGCGAAGATGCAAGCTGCAGCACACAGGCACAGTGTGGGCAGCCTTCAAACTTAGAGAAAACAGTACTTTACCACTCTCCTGCCTTTTCCATGGTTATTCTATTGGAAAAGAACGAGTTTTGGACAACTACCTTTCATTCTTGCCAAACTCTTTGCAGACCCCCGTGCAAGCTTTAGAACAAGATTTTGGATGTTTTCTTTCCTGGCAGAGTTTCTCCTTGCAAGATATGGTGGAAAAGCTTTTTACTGAGTGTAGAGCGGCAAGACACGCAGAAGACGCAGATACGCAGCTCTCCGAAGCTAAGTGCCGGTCCCGGGCTTCTTTCGGCACAAACCGCTCTCAGGAGCTCCCTGCGCCCGCCACAATGCTCTGTGTGTGAAGAAGCCGCTTCTTCGCCTCCTGGAGAATCGGCGAGCGGCAGCTTCCCAAAGGCGAAGATGCAAGCTGCACCACACAGGCACAGTGTGGGCAGCCTTCAGACTTCGAGAAAACAGTACTTTACCACTCTCCTGCCTTTTCCATGGTTATTCTATTGGAAAAGAACGAGTTTTGGACAACTACCTTTCATTCTTGCCAAACTCTTTGCAGACCCCCGTGCAAGCTTTAGAACAAGATTTTGGATGTTTTCTTTCCTGGCAGAGTTTCTCCTTGCAAGATATGGTGGAAAAGCTTTTTACTGAGTGTAGAGCGGCAAGACACGCAGAAGACGCAGATACGCAGCTCTCCGAAGCTAAGTGCCGGTCCCGGGCTTCTTTCGGCACAAACCGCTCTCAGGAGCTCCCTGCGCTCGCCACAATGCTCTGTGTGCGAAGAAGCCGCTTCTTCGCCTCCGGGAGAATCGGCGAGCGGCAGCTTCCCACAGGCGAAGATGCAAGCTGCCCCACACAGGCACAGTGTGGGCAGCCTTCAGACTTAGAGAAAACAGTACTTTACCACTCTCCTGCCTTTTCCATGGTTATTCTATTGGAAAAGAACGAGTTTTGGACAACTACCTTTCATTCTTGCCAAACTCTTTGCAGACCCCCGTGCAAGCTTTAGAACAAGATTTTGGATGTTTTCTTTCCTGGCAGAGTTTCTCCTTGCAAGATATGGTGGAAAAGCTTTTTGCTGAGTGTAGAGCGGCAAGACACGCAGAAGACGCAGATACGCAGCTCTCCGAAGCTAAGTGCCGGTCCCGGGCTTCTTTCGGCACAAACCGCTCTCAGGAGCTCCCTGCGCTCGCCACAATGCTCTGTGTGCGAAGAAGCCGCTTCTTCGCCTCCTGGAGAATCGGCGAGCGGCAGCTTCCCAAAGGCGAAGATGCAAGCTGCAGCACACAGGCACAGTGTGGGCAGCCTTCAGACTTAGAGAAAACAGTACTTTACCACTCTCCTGCCTTTTCCATGGTTATTCTATTGGAAAAGAACGAGTTTTGGACAACTACCTTTCATGCTTGCCAAACTCTTTGCAGACCCCCGTGCAAGCTTTAGAACAAGATTTTGGATGTTTTCTTTCCTGGCAGAGTTTCTCCTTGCAAGATATGGTGGAAAAGCTTTTTACTGAGTGTAGAGCGGCAAGACACGCAGAAGACGCAGATACGCAGCTCTCCGAAGCTAAGTGCCGGTCCCGGGCTTCTTTCGGCACAAACCGCTCTCAGGAGCTCCCTGCGCTCGCCACAATGCTCTGTGTGCGAAGAAGCCGCTTCTTCGCCTCCGGGAGAATCGGCGAGCGGCAGCTTCCCAAAGGCGAAGATGCAAGCTGCAGCACACAGGCACAGTGTGGGCAGCCTTCAGACTTAGAGAAAACAGTACTTTACCACTCTCCTGCCTTTTCCATGGTTATTCTATTGGAAAAGAACGAGTTTTGGACAACTACCTTTCATTCTTGCCAAACTCTTTGCAGACCCCCGTGCAAGCTTTAGAACAAGATTTTGGATGTTTTCTTTCCTGGCAGAGTTTCTCCTTGCAAGATATGGTGGAAAAGCTTTTTGCTGAGTGTAGAGCGGCAAGACACGCAGAAGACGCAGATACGCAGCTCTCCGAAGCTAAGTGCCGGTCCCGGGCTTCTTTCGGCACAAACCGCTCTCAGGAGCTCCCTGCGCTCGCCACAATGCTCTGTGTGCGAAGAAGCCGCTTCTTCGCCTCCGGGAGAATCGGCGAGCGGCAGCTTCCCAAAGGCGAAGATGCAAGCTGCAGCACACAGGCACAGTGTGGGCAGCCTTCAGACTTAGAGAAAACAGTACTTTACCACTCTCCTGCCTTTTCCATGGTTATTCTATTGGAAAAGAACGAGTTTTGGACAACTACCTTTCATTCTTGCCAAACTCTTTGCAGACCCCCGTGCAAGCTTTAGAACAAGATTTTGGATGTTTTCTTTCCTGGCAGAGTTTCTCCTTGCAAGATATGGTGGAAAAGCTTTTTGCTGAGTGTAGAGCGGCAAGACACGCAGAAGACGCAGATACGCAGCTCTCCGAAGCTAAGTGCCGGTCCCGGGCTTCTTTCGGCACAAACCGCTCTCAGGAGCTCCCTGCGCTCGCCACAGTGCTCTGTGTGCGAAGAAGCCGCTTCTTCGCCTCCGGGAGAATCGGCGAGCGGCAGCTTCCCAAAGGCGAAGATGCAAGCTGCAGCACGCAGGCACAGTGTGGGCAGCCTTCAGACTTAGAGAAAACAGTACTTTACCACTCTCCTGCCTTTTCCATGGTTATTCTATTGGAAAAGAACGAGTTTTGGACAACTACCTTTCATTCTTGCCAAACGCTTTGCAGACCCCCTTGCAAGCTTTAGAACAAGATTTTGGATGTTTTCTTTCCTGGCAGAGTTTCTCCTTGCAAGATATGGTGGAAAAGCTTTTTACTGAGTGTAGAGCGGCAAGACACGCAGAAGACGCAGATACGCAGCTCTCCGAAGCTAAGTGCCGGTCCCGGGCTTCTTTCGGCACAAACCGCTCTCAGGAGCTCCCTGCGCTCGCCACAATGCTCTGTGTGCGAAGAAGCCGCTTCTTCGCCTCCGGGAGAATCGGCGAGCGGCAGCTTCCCAAAGGCGAAGATGCAAGCTGCAGCACACAGGCACAGTGTGGGCAGCCTTCAGACTTAGAGAAAACAGTACTTTACCACTCTCCTGCCTTTTCCATGGTTATTCTATTGGAAAAGAACGAGTTTTGGACAACTACCTTTCATTCTTGCCAAACTCTTTGCAGACCCCCGTGCAAGCTTTAGAACAAGATTTTGGATGTTTTCTTTCCTGGCAGAGTTTCTCCTTGCAAGATATGGTGGAAAAGCTTTTTGCTGAGTGTAGAGCGGCAAGACACGCAGAAGACGCAGATACGCAGCTCTCCGAAGCTAAGTGCCGGTCCCGGGCTTCTTTCGGCACAAACCGCTCTCAGGAGCTCCCTGCGCTCGCCACAATGCTCTGTGTGCGAAGAAGCCGCTTCTTCGCCTCCGGGAGAATCGGCGAGCGGCAGCTTCCCAAAGGCGAAGATGCAAGCTGCAGCACGCAGGCACAGTGTGGGCAGCCTTCAGACTTAGAGAAAACAGTACTTTACCACTCTCCTGCCTTTTCCATGGTTATTCTATTGGAAAAGAACGAGTTTTGGACAACTACCTTTCATTCTTGCCAAACGCTTTGCAGACCCCCGTGCAAGCTTTAGAACAAGATTTTGGATGTTTTCTTTCCTGGCAGAGTTTCTCCTTGCAAGATATGGTGGAAAAGCTTTTTGCTGAGTGTAGAGCGGCAAGACACGCAGAAGACGCAGATACGCAGCTCTCCGAAGCTAAGTGCCGGTCCCGGGCTTCTTTCGGCACAAACCGCTCTCAGGAGCTCCCTGCGCTCGCCACAATGCTCTGTGTGCGAAGAAGCCGCTTCTTCGCCTCCGGGAGAATCGGCGAGCGGCAGCTTCCCAAAGGCGAAGATGCAAGCTGCAGCACACAGGCACAGTGTGGGCAGCCTTCAGACTTCGAGAAAACAGTACTTTACCACTCTCCTGCCTTTTCCATGGTTATTCTATTGGAAAAGAACGAGTTTTGGACAACTACCTTTCATTCTTGCCAAACTCTTTGCAGACCCCCGTGCAAGCTTTAGAACAAGATTTTGGATGTTTTCTTTCCTGGCAGAGTTTCTCCTTGCAAGATATGGTGGAAAAGCTTTTTGCTGAGTGTAGAGCGGCAAGACACGCAGAAGACGCAGATACGCAGCTCTCCGAAGCTAAGTGCCGGTCCCGGGCTTCTTTCGGCACAAACCGCTCTCAGGAGCTCCCTGCGCTCGCCACAATGCTCTGTGTGCGAAGAAGCCGCTTCTTCGCCTCCGGGAGAATCGGCGAGCGGCAGCTTCCCAAAGGCGAAGATGCAAGCTGCAGCACACAGGCACAGTGTGGGCAGCCTTCAGACTTAGAGAAAACAGTACTTTACCATTCTCCTGCCTTTTCCATGGTTATTCTATTGGAAAAGAACGAGTTTTGGACAACTACCTTTCATTCTTGCCAAACTCTTTGCAGACCCCCGTGCAAGCTTTAGAACAAGATTTTGGATGTTTTCTTTCCTGGCAGAGTTTCTCCTTGCAAGATATGGTGGAAAAGCTTTTTGCTGAGTGTAGAGCGGCAAGACACGCAGAAGACGCAGATACGCAGCTCTCCGAAGCTAAGTGCCGGTCCCGGGCTTCTTTCGGCACAAACCGCTCTCAGGAGCTCCCTGCGCTCGCCACAATGCTCTGTGTGCGAAGAAGCCGCTTCTTCGCCTCCGGGAGAATCGGCGAGCGGCAGCTTCCCAAAGGCGAAGATGCAAGCTGCAGCACGCAGGCACAGTGTGGGCAGCCTTCAGACTTAGAGAAAACAGTACTTTACCACTCTCCTGCCTTTTCCATGGTTATTCTATTGGAAAAGAACGAGTTTTGGACAACTACCTTTCATTCTTGCCAAACTCTTTGCAGACCCCCGTGCAAGCTTTAGAACAAGATTTTGGATGTTTTCTTTCCTGGCAGAGTTTCTCCTTGCAAGATATGGTGGAAAAGCTTTTTGCTGAGTGTAGAGCGGCAAGACACGCAGAAGACGCAGATACGCAGCTCTCCGAAGCTAAGTGCCGGTCCCGGGCTTCTTTCGGCACAAACCGCTCTCAGGAGCTCCCTGCGCTCGCCACAATGCTCTGTGTGCGAAGAAGCCGCTTCTTCGCCTCCGGGAGAATCGGCGAGCGGCAGCTTCCCAAAGGCGAAGATGCAAGCTGCAGCACACAGGCACAGTGTGGGCAGCCTTCAGACTTAGAGAAAACAGTACTTTACCACTCTCCTGCCTTTTCCATGGTTATTCTATTGGAAAAGAACGAGTTTTGGACAACTACCTTTCATTCTTGCCAAACTCTTTGCAGACCCCCGTGCAAGCTTTAGAACAAGATTTTGGATGTTTTCTTTCCTGGCAGAGTTTCTCCTTGCAAGATATGGTGGAAAAGCTTTTGGCTGAGTGTAGAGCGGCAAGACACGCAGAAGACGCAGATACGCAGCTCTCCGAAGCTAAGTGCCGGTCCCGGGCTTCTTTCGGCACAAACCGCTCTCAGGAGCTCCCTGCGCTCGCCACAATGCTCTGTGTGCGAAGAAGCCGCTTCTTCGCCTCCGGGAGAATCGGCGAGCGGCAGCTTCCCACAGGCGAAGATGCAAGCTGCACCACACAGGCACAGTGTGGGCAGCCTTCAGACTTAGAGAAAACAGTACTTTACCACTCTCCTGCCTTTTCCATGGTTATTCTATTGGAAAAGAACGAGTTTTGGACAACTACCTTTCATTCTTGCCAAACTCTTTGCAGACCCCCGTGCAAGCTTTAGAACAAGATTTTGGATGTTTTCTTTCCTGGCAGAGTTTCTCCTTGCAAGATATGGTGGAAAAGCTTTTTGCTGAGTGTAGAGCGGCAAGACACGCAGAAGACGCAGATACGCAGCTCTCCGAAGCTAAGTGCCGGTCCCGGGCTTCTTTCGGCACAAACCGCTCTCAGGAGCTCCCTGCGCTCGCCACAATGCTCTGTGTGCGAAGAAGCCGCTTCTTCGCCTCCGGGAGAATCGGCGAGCGGCAGCTTGCCAAAGGCGAAGATGCAAGCTGCAGCACACAGGCACAGTGTGGGCAGCCTTCAGACTTAGAGAAAACAGTACTTTACCACTCTCCTGCCTTATCCATGGTTATTCTATTGGAAAAGAACGAGTTTTGGACAACTACCTTTCATTCTTGCCAAACTCTTTGCAGACCCCCGTGCAAGCTTTAGAACAAGATTTTGGATGTTTTCTTTCCTGGCAGAGTTTCTCCTTGCAAGATATGGTGGAAAAGCTTTTTGCTGAGTGTAGAGCGGCAAGACACGCAGAAGACGCAGATACGCAGCTCTCCGAAGCTAAGTGCCGGTCCCGGGCTTCTTTCGGCACAAACCGCTCTCAGGAGCTCCCTGCGCTCGCCACAATGCTCTGTGTGCGAAGAAGCCGCTTCTTCGCCTCCGGGAGAATCGGCGAGCGGCAGCTTGCCAAAGGCGAAGATGCAAGCTGCAGCACGCAGGCACAGTGTGGGCAGCCTTCAGACTTAGAGAAAACAGTACTTTACCACTCTCCTGCCTTTTCCATGGTTATTCTATTGGAAAAGAACGAGTTTTGGACAACTACCTTTCATTCTTGCCAAACTCTTTGCAGACCCCCGTGCAAGCTTTAGAACAAGATTTTGGATGTTTTCTTTCCTGGCAGAGTTTCTCCTTGCAAGATATGGTGGAAAAGCTTTTGGCTGAGTGTAGAGCGGCAAGACACGCAGAAGACGCAGATACGCAGCTCTCCGAAGCTAAGTGCCGGTCCCGGGCTTCTTTCGGCACAAACCGCTCTCAGGAGCTCCCTGCGCTCGCCACAATGCTCTGTGTGCGAAGAAGCCGCTTCTTCGCCTCCGGGAGAATCGGCGAGCGGCAGCTTCGCAAAGGCGAAGATGCAAGCTGCAGCACACAGGCACAGTGTGGGCAGCCTTCAGACTTAGAGAAAAAAGTACTTTACCACTCTCCTGCCTTTTCCATGGTTATTCTATTGGAAAAGAACGAGTTTTGGACAACTACCTTTCATTCTTGCCAAACTCTTTGCAGACCCCCGTGCAAGCTTTAGAACAAGATTTTGGATGTTTTCTTTCCTGGCAGAGTTTCTCCTTGCAAGATATGGTGGAAAAGCTTTTGGCTGAGTGTAGAGCGGCAAGACACGCAGAAGACGCAGATACGCAGCTCTCCAAAGCTAAGTGCCGGTCCCGGGCTTCTTTCGGCACAAACCGCTCTCAGGAGCTCCCTGCGCTCGCCACAATGCTCTGTGTGCGAAGAAGCCGCTTCTTCGCCTCCGGGAGAATCGGCGAGCGGCAGCTTCCCAAAGGCGAAGATGCAAGCTGCGGCACACAGGCACAGTGTGGGCAGCCTTCAGACTTAGAGAAAACAGTACTTTACCACTCTCCTGCCTTTTCCATGGTTATTCTTTTGGAAAAGAACGAGTTTTGGACAACTACCTTTCATTCTTGCCAAACTCTTTGCAGACCCCCGTGCAAGCTTTAGAACAAGATTTTGGATGTTTTCTTTCCTGGCAGAGTTTCTCCTTGCAAGATATGGTGGAAAAGCTTTTGGCTGAGTGTAGAGCGGCAAGACACGCAGAAGACGCAGATACGCAGCTCTCCGAAGCTAAGTGCCGGTCCCGGGCTTCTTTCGGCACAAACCGCTCTCAGGAGCTCCCTGCGCTCGCCACAATGCTCTGTGTGCGAAGAAGCCGCTTCTTCGCCTCCGGGAGAATCGGCGAGCGGCAGCTTCCCAAAGGCGAAGATGCAAGCTGCGGCACACAGGCACAGTGTGGGCAGCCTTCAGACTTCGAGAAAACAGTACTTTACCACTCTCCTGCCTTTTCCATGGTTATTCTATTGGAAAAGAACGAGTTTTGGACAACTACCTTTCATTCTTGCCAAACTCTTTGCAGACCCCCGTGCAAGCTTTAGAACAAGATTTTGGATGTTTTCTTTCCTGGCAGAGTTTCTCCTTGCAAGATATGGTGGAAAAGCTTTTGGCTGAGTGTAGAGCGGCAAGACACGCAGAAGACGCAGATACGCAGCTCTCCGAAGCTAAGTGCCGGTCCCGGGCTTCTTTCGGCACAAAACGCTCTCAGGAGCTCCCTGCGCTCGCCACAATGCTCTGTGTGCGAAGAAGCCGCTTCTTCGCCTGCGGGAGAATCGGCGAGCGGCAGCTTCCCAAAGGCGAAGATGCAAGCTGCGGCACACAGGCACAGTGTGGGCAGCCTTCAGACTTAGAGAAAACAGTACTTTACCACTCTCCTGCCTTTTCCATGGTTATTCTTTTGGAAAAGAACGAGTTTTGGACAACTACCTTTCATTCTTGCCAAACTCTTTGCAGACCTCCGTGCAAGCTTTAGAACAAGATTTTGGATGTTTTCTTTCCTGGCAGAGTTTCTCCTTGCAAGATATGGTGGAAAAGCTTTTGGCTGAGTGTAGAGCGGCAAGACACGCAGAAGACGCAGATACGCAGCTCTCCGAAGCTAAGTGCCGGTCCCGGGCTTCTTTCGGCACAAACCGCTCTCAGGAGCTCCCTGCGCTCGCCACAATGCTCTGTGTGCGAAGAAGCCGCTTCTTCGCCTCCGGGAGAATCGGCGAGCGGCAGCTTCGCAAAGGCGAAGATGCAAGCTGCAGCACACAGGCACAGTGTGGGCAGCCTTCAGACTTAGAGAAAACAGTACTTTACCACTCTCCTGCCTTTTCCATGGTTATTCTATTGGAAAAGAACGAGTTTTGGACAACTACCTTTCATTCTTGCCAAACTCTTTGCAGACCCCCGTGCAAGCTTTAGAACAAGTTTTTGGATGTTTTCTTTCCTGGCAGAGTTTCTCCTTGCAAGATATGGTGGAAAAGCTTTTTGCTGAGTGTAGAGCGGCAAGACACGCAGAAGACGCGGATACGCAGCTCTCCGAAGCTAAGTGCCGGTCTCGGGCTCCTTTCGGCACAAACCGCTCTCAGGAGCTCCCTGCGCTCGCCACAATGCTCTGTGTGCGAAGAAGCCGCTTCTTCGCCTCCGGGAGAATCGGCGAGCGGCAGCTTGCCAAAGGCGAAGATGCAAGCTGCAGCACGCAGGCACAGTGTGGGCAGCCTTCAGACTTAGAGAAAACAGTACTTTACCACTCTCCTGCCTTTTCCATGGTTATTCTATTGGAAAAGAACGAGTTTTGGACAACTACCTTTCATTCTTGCCAAACTCTTTGCAGACCCCCGTGCAAGCTTTAGAACAAGTTTTTGGATGTTTTCTTTCCTGGCAGAGTTTCTCCTTGCAAGATATGGTGGAAAAGCTTTTGGCTGAGTGTAGAGCGGCAAGACACGCAGAAGACGCAGATACGCAGCTCTCCGAAGCTAAGTGCCGGTCCCGGGCTTCTTTCGGCACAAAACGCTCTCAGGAGCTCCCTGCGCTCGCCACAATGCTCTGTGTGCGAAGAAGCCGCTTCTTCGCCTGCGGGAGAATCGGCGAGCGGCAGCTTCCCAAAGGCGAAGATGCAAGCTGCGGCACACAGGCACAGTGTGGGCAGCCTTCAGACTTAGAGAAAACAGTACTTTACCACTCTCCTGCCTTTTCCATGGTTATTCTTTTGGAAAAGAACGAGTTTTGGACAACTACCTTTCATTCTTGCCAAACTCTTTGCAGACCTCCGTGCAAGCTTTAGAACAAGATTTTGGATGTTTTCTTTCCTGGCAGAGTTTCTCCTTGCAAGATATGGTGGAAAAGCTTTTGGCTGAGTGTAGAGCGGCAAGACACGCAGAAGACGCAGATACGCAGCTCTCCGAAGCTAAGTGCCGGTCCCGGGCTTCTTTCGGCACAAACCGCTCTCAGGAGCTCCCTGCGCTCGCCACAATGCTCTGTGTGCGAAGAAGCCGCTTCTTCGCCTCCGGGAGAATCGGCGAGCGGCAGCTTCGCAAAGGCGAAGATGCAAGCTGCAGCACACAGGCACAGTGTGGGCAGCCTTCAGACTTAGAGAAAACAGTACTTTACCACTCTCCTGCCTTTTCCATGGTTATTCTATTGGAAAAGAATGAGTTTTGGACAACTACCTTTCATTCTTGCCAAACTCTTTGCAGACCCCCGTGCAAGCTTTAGAACAAGTTTTTGGATGTTTTCTTTCCTGGCAGAGTTTCTCCTTGCAAGATATGGTGGAAAAGCTTTTTGCTGAGTGTAGAGCGGCAAGACACGCAGAAGACGCGGATACGCAGCTCTCCGAAGCTAAGTGCCGGTCTCGGGCTCCTTTCGGCACAAACCGCTCTCAGGAGCTCCCTGCGCTCGCCACAATGCTCTGTGTGCGAAGAAGCCGCTTCTTCGCCTCCGGGAGAATCGGCGAGCGGCAGCTTGCCAAAGGCGAAGATGCAAGCTGCAGCACGCAGGCACAGTGTGGGCAGCCTTCAGACTTAGAGAAAACAGTACTTTACCACTCTCCTGCCTTTTCCATGGTTATTCTATTGGAAAAGAACGAGTTTTGGACAACTACCTTTCATTCTTGCCAAACTCTTTGCAGACCCCCGTGCAAGCTTTAGAACAAGTTTTTGGATGTTTTCTTTCCTGGCAGAGTTTCTCCTTGCAAGATATGGTGGAAAAGCTTTTTGCTGAGTGTAGAGCGGCAAGACACGCAGAAGACGCAGATACGCAGCTCTCCGAAGCTAAGTGCCGGTCTCGGGCTCCTTTCGGCACAAACCGCTCTCAGGAGCTCCCTGCGCTCGCCACAATGCTCTGTGTGCGAAGAAGCCGCTTCTTCGCCTCCGGGAGAATCGGCGAGCGGCAGCTTGCCAAAGGCGAAGATGCAAGCTGCAGCACGCAGGCACAGTGTGGGCAGCCTTCAGACTTAGAGAAAACAGTACTTTACCACTCTCCTGCCTTTTCCATGGTTATTCTATTGGAAAAGAACGAGTTTTGGACAACTACCTTTCATTCTTGCCAAACTCTTTGCAGACCCCCGTGCAAGCTTTAGAACAAGATTTTGGATGTTTTCTTTCCTGGCAGAGTTTCTCCTTGCAAGATATGGTGGAAAAGCTTTTTGCTGAGTGTAGAGCGGCAAGACACGCAGAAGACGCAGATACGCAGCTCTCCGAAGCTAAGTGCCGGTCCCGGGCTTCTTTCGGCACAAACCGCTCTCAGGAGCTCCCTGCGCTCGCCACAATGCTCTGTGTGCGAAGAAGCCGCTTCTTCGCCTGCGGGAGAATCGGCGAGCGGCAGCTTCCCAAAGGCGAAGATGCAAGCTGCAGCACGCAGGCACAGTGTGGGCAGCCTTCAGACTTAGAGAAAACAGTACTTTACCACTCTCCTGCCTTTTCCATGGTTATTCTATTGGAAAAGAACGAGTTTTGGACAACTACCTTTCATTCTTGCCAAACTCTTTGCAGACCCCCGTGCAAGCTTTAGAACAAGATTTTGGATGTTTTCTTTCCTGGCAGAGTTTCTCCTTGCAAGATATGGTGGAAAAGCTTTTGGCTGAGTGTAGAGCGGCAAGACACGCAGAAGACGCAGATACGCAGCTCTCCGAAGCTAAGTGCCGGTCCCGGGCTTCTTTCGGCACAAACCGCTCTCAGGAGCTCCCTGCGCTCGCCACAATGCTCTGTGTGCGAAGAAGCCGCTTCTTCGCCTCCGGGAGAATCGGCGAGCGGCAGCTTCGCAAAGGCGAAGATGCAAGCTGCAGCACACAGGCACAGTGTGGGCAGCCTTCAGACTTAGAGAAAACAGTACTTTACCACTCTCCTGCCTTTTCCATGGTTATTCTATTGGAAAAGAACGAGTTTTGGACAACTACCTTTCATTCTTGCCAAACTCTTTGCAGACCCCCGTGCAAGCTTTAGAACAAGATTTTGGATGTTTTCTTTCCTGGCAGAGTTTCTCCTTGCAAGATATGGTGGAAAAGCTTTTGGCTGAGTGTAGAGCGGCAAGACACGCAGAAGACGCAGATACGCAGCTCTCCGAAGCTAAGTGCCGGTCCCGGGCTTCTTTCGGCACAAACCGCTCTCAGGAGCTCCCTGCGCTCGCCACAATGCTCTGTGTGCGAAGAAGCCGCTTCTTCGCCTCCGGGAGAATCGGCGAGCGGCAGCTTGCCAAAGGCGAAGATGCAAGCTGCAGCACACAGGCACAGTGTGGGCAGCATTCAGACTTAGAGAAAACAGTACTTTACCACTCTCCTGCCTTATCCATGGTTATTCTATTGGAAAAGAACGAGTTTTGGACAACTACCTTTCATTCTTGCCAAACTCTTTGCAGACCCCCGTGCAAGCTTTAGAACAAGATTTTGGATGTTTTCTTTCCTGGCAGAGTTTCTCCTTGCAAGATATGGTGGAAAAGCTTTTGGCTGAGTGTAGAGCGGCAAGACACGCAGAAGACGCAGATACGCAGCTCTCCGAAGCTAAGTGCCGGTCCCGGGCTTCTTTCGGCACAAACCGCTCTCAGGAGCTCCCTGCGCTCGCCACAATGCTCTGTGTGCGAAGAAGCCGCTTCTTCGCCTCCGGGAGAATCGGCGAGCGGCAGCTTCCCAAAGGCGAAGATGCAAGCTGCGGCACACAGGCACAGTGTGGGCAGCCTTCAGACTTAGAGAAAACAGTACTTTACCACTCTCCTGCCTTTTCCATGGTTATTCTATTGGAAAAGAACGAGTTTTGGACAACTACCTTTCATTCTTGCCAAACTCTTTGCAGACCCCCGTGCAAGCTTTAGAACAAGATTTTGGATGTTTTCTTTCCTGGCAGAGTTTCTCCTTGCAAGATATGGTGGAAAAGCTTTTGGCTGAGTGTAGAGCGGCAAGACACGCAGAAGACGCAGATACGCAGCTCTCCAAAGCTAAGTGCCGGTCCCGGGCTTCTTTCGGCACAAAACGCTCTCAGGAGCTCCCTGCGCTCGCCACAATGCTCTGTGTGCGAAGAAGCCGCTTCTTCGCCTCCGGGAGAATCGGCGAGCGGCAGCTTCCCAAAGGCGAAGATGCAAGCTGCGGCACACAGGCACAGTGTGGGCAGCCTTCAGACTTAGAGAAAACAGTACTTTACCACTCTCCTGCCTTTTCCATGGTTATTCTTTTGGAAAAGAACGAGTTTTGGACAACTACCTTTCATTCTTGCCAAACTCTTTGCAGACCTCCGTGCAAGCTTTAGAACAAGATTTTGGATGTTTTCTTTCCTGGCAGAGTTTCTCCTTGCAAGATATGGTGGAAAAGCTTTTGGCTGAGTGTAGAGCGGCAAGACACGCAGAAGACGCAGATACGCAGCTCTCCGAAGCTAAGTGCCGGTCCCGGGCTTCTTTCGGCACAAACCGCTCTCAGGAGCTCCCTGCGCTCGCCACAATGCTCTGTGTGCGAAGAAGCCGCTTCTTCGCCTCCGGGAGAATCGGCGAGCGGCAGCTTCGCAAAGGCGAAGATGCAAGCTGCAGCACACAGGCACAGTGTGGGCAGCCTTCAGACTTAGAGAAAACAGTACTTTACCACTCTCCTGCCTTTTCCATGGTTATTCTATTGGAAAAGAACGAGTTTTGGACAACTACCTTTCATTCTTGCCAAACTCTTTGCAGACCCCCGTGCAAGCTTTAGAACAAGATTTTGGATGTTTTCTTTCCTGGCAGAGTTTCTCCTTGCAAGATATGGTGGAAAAGCTTTTGGCTGAGTGTAGAGCGGCAAGACACGCAGAAGACGCAGATACGCAGCTCTCCGAAGCTAAGTGCCGGTCCCGGGCTTCTTTCGGCACAAAACGCTCTCAGGAGCTCCCTGCGCTCGCCACAATGCTCTGTGTGCGAAGAAGCCGCTTCTTCGCCTGCGGGAGAATCGGCGAGCGGCAGCTTCCCAAAGGCGAAGATGCAAGCTGCGGCACACAGGCACAGTGTGGGCAGCCTTCAGACTTAGAGAAAACAGTACTTTACCACTCTCCTGCCTTTTCCATGGTTATTCTTTTGGAAAAGAACGAGTTTTGGACAACTACCTTTCATTCTTGCCAAACTCTTTGCAGACCTCCGTGCAAGCTTTAGAACAAGATTTTGGATGTTTTCTTTCCTGGCAGAGTTTCTCCTTGCAAGATATGGTGGAAAAGCTTTTGGCTGAGTGTAGAGCGGCAAGACACGCAGAAGACGCAGATACGCAGCTCTCCGAAGCTAAGTGCCGGTCCCGGGCTTCTTTCGGCACAAACCGCTCTCAGGAGCTCCCTGCGCTCGCCACAATGCTCTGTGTGCGAAGAAGCCGCTTCTTCGCCTCCGGGAGAATCGGCGAGCGGCAGCTTCGCAAAGGCGAAGATGCAAGCTGCAGCACACAGGCACAGTGTGGGCAGCCTTCAGACTTAGAGAAAACAGTACTTTACCACTCTCCTGCCTTTTCCATGGTTATTCTATTGGAAAAGAACGAGTTTTGGACAACTACCTTTCATTCTTGCCAAACTCTTTGCAGACCCCCGTGCAAGCTTTAGAACAAGATTTTGGATGTTTTCTTTCCTGGCAGAGTTTCTCCTTGCAAGATATGGTGGAAAAGCTTTTGGCTGAGTGTAGAGCGGCAAGACACGCAGAAGACGCAGATACGCAGCTCTCCGAAGCTAAGTGCCGGTCCCGGGCTTCTTTCGGCACAAACCGCTCTCAGGAGCTCCCTGCGCTCGCCACAATGCTCTGTGTGCGAAGAAGCCGCTTCTTCGCCTCCGGGAGAATCGGCGAGCGGCAGCTTGCCAAAGGCGAAGATGCAAGCTGCAGCACACAGGCACAGTGTGGGCAGCCTTCAGACTTAGAGAAAACAGTACTTTACCACTCTCCTGCCTTATCCATGGTTATTCTATTGGAAAAGAACGAGTTTTGGACAACTACCTTTCATTCTTGCCAAACTCTTTGCAGACCCCCGTGCAAGCTTTAGAACAAGATTTTGGATGTTTTCTTTCCTGGCAGAGTTTCTCCTTGCAAGATATGGTGGAAAAGCTTTTGGCTGAGTGTAGAGCGGCAAGACACGCAGAAGACGCAGATACGCAGCTCTCCGAAGCTAAGTGCCGGTCCCGGGCTTCTTTCGGCACAAACCGCTCTCAGGAGCTCCCTGCGCTCGCCACAATGCTCTGTGTGCGAAGAAGCCGCTTCTTCGCCTCCGGGAGAATCGGCGAGCGGCAGCTTCCCAAAGGCGAAGATGCAAGCTGCGGCACACAGGCACAGTGTGGGCAGCCTTCAGACTTAGAGAAAACAGTACTTTACCACTCTCCTGCCTTTTCCATGGTTATTCTATTGGAAAAGAACGAGTTTTGGACAACTACCTTTCATTCTTGCCAAACTCTTTGCAGACCCCCGTGCAAGCTTTAGAACAAGATTTTGGATGTTTTCTTTCCTGGCAGAGTTTCTCCTTGCAAGATATGGTGGAAAAGCTTTTGGCTGAGTGTAGAGCGGCAAGACACGCAGAAGACGCAGATACGCAGCTCTCCGAAGCTAAGTGCCGGTCCCGGGCTTCTTTCGGCACAAACCGCTCTCAGGAGCTCCCTGCGCTCGCCACAATGCTCTGTGTGCGAAGAAGCCGCTTCTTCGCCTCCGGGAGAATCGGCGAGCGGCAGCTTCGCAAAGGCGAAGATGCAAGCTGCAGCACACAGGCACAGTGTGGGCAGCCTTCAGACTTAGAGAAAACAGTACTTTACCACTCTCCTGCCTTTTCCATGGTTATTCTATTGGAAAAGAACGAGTTTTGGACAACTACCTTTCATTCTTGCCAAACTCTTTGCAGACCCCCGTGCAAGCTTTAGAACAAGATTTTGGATGTTTTCTTTCCTGGCAGAGTTTCTCCTTGCAAGATATGGTGGAAAAGCTTTTGGCTGAGTGTAGAGCGGCAAGACACGCAGAAGACGCAGATACGCAGCTCTCCAAAGCTAAGTGCCGGTCCCGGGCTTCTTTCGGCACAAAACGCTCTCAGGAGCTCCCTGCGCTCGCCACAATGCTCTGTGTGCGAAGAAGCCGCTTCTTCGCCTGCGGGAGAATCGGCGAGCGGCAGCTTCCCAAAGGCGAAGATGCAAGCTGCGGCACACAGGCACAGTGTGGGCAGCCTTCAGACTTAGAGAAAACAGTACTTTACCACTCTCCTGCCTTTTCCATGGTTATTCTTTTGGAAAAGAACGAGTTTTGGACAACTACCTTTCATTCTTGCCAAACTCTTTGCAGACCTCCGTGCAAGCTTTAGAACAAGATTTTGGATGTTTTCTTTCCTGGCAGAGTTTCTCCTTGCAAGATATGGTGGAAAAGCTTTTTGCTGAGTGTAGAGCGGCAAGACACGCAGAAGACGCAGATACGCAGCTCTCCGAAGCTAAGTGCCGGTCCCGGGCTTCTTTCGGCACAAACCGCTCTCAGGAGCTCCCTGCGCTCGCCACAATGCTCTGTGTGCGAAGAAGCCGCTTCTTCGCCTCCGGGAGAATCGGCGAGCGGCAGCTTCCCAAAGGCGAAGATGCAAGCTGCAGCACACAGGCACAGTGTGGGCAGCCTTCAGACTTAGAGAAAACAGTACTTTACCACTCTCCTGCCTTTTCCATGGTTATTCTATTGGAAAAGAACGAGTTTTGGACAACTACCTTTCATTCTTGCCAAACTCTTTGCAGACCCCCGTGCAAGCTTTAGAACAAGATTTTGGATGTTTTCTTTCCTGGCAGAGTTTCTCCTTGCAAGATATGGTGGAAAAGCTTTTGGCTGAGTGTAGAGCGGCAAGACACGCAGAAGACGCAGATACGCAGCTCTCCGAAGCTAAGTGCCGGTCCCGGGCTTCTTTCGGCACAAACCGCTCTCAGGAGCTCCCTGCGCTCGCCACAATGCTCTGTGTGCGAAGAAGCCGCTTCTTCGCCTCCGGGAGAATCGGCGAGCGGCAGCTTCCCAAAGGCGAAGATGCAAGCTGCAGCACGCAGGCACAGTGTGGGCAGCCTTCAGACTTAGAGAAAACAGTACTTTACCACTCTCCTGCCTTTTCCATGGTTATTCTATTGGAAAAGAACGAGTTTTGGACAACTACCTTTCATTCTTGCCAAACTCTTTGCAGACCCCCGTGCAAGCTTTAGAACAAGATTTTGGATGTTTTCTTTCCTGGCAGAGTTTCTCCTTGCAAGATATGGTGGAAAAGCTTTTGGCTGAGTGTAGAGCGGCAAGACACGCAGAAGACGCAGATACGCAGCTCTCCGAAGCTAAGTGCCGGTCCCGGGCTTCTTTCGGCACAAACCGCTCTCAGGAGCTCCCTGCGCTCGCCACAATGCTCTGTGTGCGAAGAAGCCGCTTCTTCGCCTCCGGGAGAATCGGCGAGCGGCAGCTTCCCAAAGGCGAAGATGCAAGCTGCGGCACACAGGCACAGTGTGGGCAGCCTTCAGACTTCGAGAAAACAGTACTTTACCACTCTCCTGCCTTTTCCATGGTTATTCTATTGGAAAAGAACGAGTTTTGGACAACTACCTTTCATTCTTGCCAAACTCTTTGCAGACCCCCGTGCAAGCTTTAGAACAAGATTTTGGATGTTTTCTTTCCTGGCAGAGTTTCTCCTTGCAAGATATGGTGGAAAAGCTTTTGGCTGAGTGTAGAGCGGCAAGACACGCAGAAGACGCAGATACGCAGCTCTCCGAAGCTAAGTGCCGGTCCCGGGCTTCTTTCGGCACAAACCGCTCTCAGGAGCTCCCTGCGCTCGCCACAATGCTCTGTGTGCGAAGAAGCCGCTTCTTCGCCTCCGGGAGAATCGGCGAGCGGCAGCTTCGCAAAGGCGAAGATGCAAGCTGCAGCACACAGGCACAGTGTGGGCAGCCTTCAGACTTAGAGAAAACAGTACTTTACCACTCTCCTGCCTTTTCCATGGTTATTCTATTGGAAAAGAACGAGTTTTGGACAACTACCTTTCATTCTTGCCAAACTCTTTGCAGACCCCCGTGCAAGCTTTAGAACAAGATTTTGGATGTTTTCTTTCCTGGCAGAGTTTCTCCTTGCAAGATATGGTGGAAAAGCTTTTGGCTGAGTGTAGAGCGGCAAGACACGCAGAAGACGCAGATACGCAGCTCTCCGAAGCTAAGTGCCGGTCCCGGGCTTCTTTCGGCACAAACCGCTCTCAGGAGCTCCCTGCGCTCGCCACAATGCTCTGTGTGCGAAGAAGCCGCTTCTTCGCCTCCGGGAGAATCGGCGAGCGGCAGCTTGCCAAAGGCGAAGATGCAAGCTGCAGCACACAGGCACAGTGTGGGCAGCATTCAGACTTAGAGAAAACAGTACTTTACCACTCTCCTGCCTTATCCATGGTTATTCTATTGGAAAAGAACGAGTTTTGGACAACTACCTTTCATTCTTGCCAAACTCTTTGCAGACCCCCGTGCAAGCTTTAGAACAAGATTTTGGATGTTTTCTTTCCTGGCAGAGTTTCTCCTTGCAAGATATGGTGGAAAAGCTTTTGGCTGAGTGTAGAGCGGCAAGACACGCAGAAGACGCAGATACGCAGCTCTCCGAAGCTAAGTGCCGGTCCCGGGCTTCTTTCGGCACAAACCGCTCTCAGGAGCTCCCTGCGCTCGCCACAATGCTCTGTGTGCGAAGAAGCCGCTTCTTCGCCTCCGGGAGAATCGGCGAGCGGCAGCTTCCCAAAGGCGAAGATGCAAGCTGCGGCACACAGGCACAGTGTGGGCAGCCTTCAGACTTAGAGAAAACAGTACTTTACCACTCTCCTGCCTTTTCCATGGTTATTCTATTGGAAAAGAACGAGTTTTGGACAACTACCTTTCATTCTTGCCAAACTCTTTGCAGACCCCCGTGCAAGCTTTAGAACAAGATTTTGGATGTTTTCTTTCCTGGCAGAGTTTCTCCTTGCAAGATATGGTGGAAAAGCTTTTGGCTGAGTGTAGAGCGGCAAGACACGCAGAAGACGCAGATACGCAGCTCTCCAAAGCTAAGTGCCGGTCCCGGGCTTCTTTCGGCACAAAACGCTCTCAGGAGCTCCCTGCGCTCGCCACAATGCTCTGTGTGCGAAGAAGCCGCTTCTTCGCCTGCGGGAGAATCGGCGAGCGGCAGCTTCCCAAAGGCGAAGATGCAAGCTGCGGCACACAGGCACAGTGTGGGCAGCCTTCAGACTTAGAGAAAACAGTACTTTACCACTCTCCTGCCTTTTCCATGGTTATTCTTTTGGAAAAGAACGAGTTTTGGACAACTACCTTTCATTCTTGCCAAACTCTTTGCAGACCTCCGTGCAAGCTTTAGAACAAGATTTTGGATGTTTTCTTTCCTGGCAGAGTTTCTCCTTGCAAGATATGGTGGAAAAGCTTTTGGCTGAGTGTAGAGCGGCAAGACACGCAGAAGACGCAGATACGCAGCTCTCCGAAGCTAAGTGCCGGTCCCGGGCTTCTTTCGGCACAAACCGCTCTCAGGAGCTCCCTGCGCTCGCCACAATGCTCTGTGTGCGAAGAAGCCGCTTCTTCGCCTCCGGGAGAATCGGCGAGCGGCAGCTTCGCAAAGGCGAAGATGCAAGCTGCAGCACACAGGCACAGTGTGGGCAGCCTTCAGACTTCGAGAAAACAGTACTTTACCACTCTCCTGCCTTTTCCATGGTTATTCTATTGGAAAAGAACGAGTTTTGGACAACTACCTTTCATTCTTGCCAAACTCTTTGCAGACCCCCGTGCAAGCTTTAGAACAAGATTTTGGATGTTTTCTTTCCTGGCAGAGTTTCTCCTTGCAAGATATGGTGGAAAAGCTTTTGGCTGAGTGTAGAGCGGCAAGACACGCAGAAGACGCAGATACGCAGCTCTCCGAAGCTAAGTGCCGGTCCCGGGCTTCTTTCGGCACAAAACGCTCTCAGGAGCTCCCTGCGCTCGCCACAATGCTCTGTGTGCGAAGAAGCCGCTTCTTCGCCTGCGGGAGAATCGGCGAGCGGCAGCTTCCCAAAGGCGAAGATGCAAGCTGCGGCACACAGGCACAGTGTGGGCAGCCTTCAGACTTAGAGAAAACAGTACTTTACCACTCTCCTGCCTTTTCCATGGTTATTCTTTTGGAAAAGAACGAGTTTTGGACAACTACCTTTCATTCTTGCCAAACTCTTTGCAGACCTCCGTGCAAGCTTTAGAACAAGATTTTGGATGTTTTCTTTCCTGGCAGAGTTTCTCCTTGCAAGATATGGTGGAAAAGCTTTTGGCTGAGTGTAGAGCGGCAAGACACGCAGAAGACGCAGATACGCAGCTCTCCGAAGCTAAGTGCCGGTCCCGGGCTTCTTTCGGCACAAACCGCTCTCAGGAGCTCCCTGCGCTCGCCACAATGCTCTGTGTGCGAAGAAGCCGCTTCTTCGCCTCCGGGAGAATCGGCGAGCGGCAGCTTCGCAAAGGCGAAGATGCAAGCTGCAGCACACAGGCACAGTGTGGGCAGCCTTCAGACTTAGAGAAAACAGTACTTTACCACTCTCCTGCCTTTTCCATGGTTATTCTATTGGAAAAGAACGAGTTTTGGACAACTACCTTTCATTCTTGCCAAACTCTTTGCAGACCCCCGTGCAAGCTTTAGAACAAGTTTTTGGATGTTTTCTTTCCTGGCAGAGTTTCTCCTTGCAAGATATGGTGGAAAAGCTTTTTCCTGAGTGTAGAGCGGCAAGACACGCAGAAGACGCGGATACGCAGCTCTCCGAAGCTAAGTGCCGGTCTCGGGCTCCTTTCGGCACAAACCGCTCTCAGGAGCTCCCTGCGCTCGCCACAATGCTCTGTGTGCGAAGAAGCCGCTTCTTCGCCTCCGGGAGAATCGGCGAGCGGCAGCTTGCCAAAGGCGAAGATGCAAGCTGCAGCACGCAGGCACAGTGTGGGCAGCCTTCAGACTTAGAGAAAACAGTACTTTACCACTCTCCTGCCTTTTCCATGGTTATTCTATTGGAAAAGAACGAGTTTTGGACAACTACCTTTCATTCTTGCCAAACTCTTTGCAGACCCCCGTGCAAGCTTTAGAACAAGTTTTTGGATGTTTTCTTTCCTGGCAGAGTTTCTCCTTGCAAGATATGGTGGAAAAGCTTTTGGCTGAGTGTAGAGCGGCAAGACACGCAGAAGACGCAGATACGCAGCTCTCCGAAGCTAAGTGCCGGTCCCGGGCTTCTTTCGGCACAAAACGCTCTCAGGAGCTCCCTGCGCTCGCCACAATGCTCTGTGTGCGAAGAAGCCGCTTCTTCGCCTGCGGGAGAATCGGCGAGCGGCAGCTTCCCAAAGGCGAAGATGCAAGCTGCGGCACACAGGCACAGTGTGGGCAGCCTTCAGACTTAGAGAAAACAGTACTTTACCACTCTCCTGCCTTTTCCATGGTTATTCTTTTGGAAAAGAACGAGTTTTGGACAACTACCTTTCATTCTTGCCAAACTCTTTGCAGACCTCCGTGCAAGCTTTAGAACAAGATTTTGGATGTTTTCTTTCCTGGCAGAGTTTCTCCTTGCAAGATATGGTGGAAAAGCTTTTGGCTGAGTGTAGAGCGGCAAGACACGCAGAAGACGCAGATACGCAGCTCTCCGAAGCTAAGTGCCGGTCCCGGGCTTCTTTCGGCACAAACCGCTCTCAGGAGCTCCCTGCGCTCGCCACAATGCTCTGTGTGCGAAGAAGCCGCTTCTTCGCCTCCGGGAGAATCGGCGAGCGGCAGCTTCGCAAAGGCGAAGATGCAAGCTGCAGCACACAGGCACAGTGTGGGCAGCCTTCAGACTTAGAGAAAACAGTACTTTACCACTCTCCTGCCTTTTCCATGGTTATTCTATTGGAAAAGAATGAGTTTTGGACAACTACCTTTCATTCTTGCCAAACTCTTTGCAGACCCCCGTGCAAGCTTTAGAACAAGTTTTTGGATGTTTTCTTTCCTGGCAGAGTTTCTCCTTGCAAGATATGGTGGAAAAGCTTTTTGCTGAGTGTAGAGCGGCAAGACACGCAGAAGACGCGGATACGCAGCTCTCCGAAGCTAAGTGCCGGTCTCGGGCTCCTTTCGGCACAAACCGCTCTCAGGAGCTCCCTGCGCTCGCCACAATGCTCTGTGTGCGAAGAAGCCGCTTCTTCGCCTCCGGGAGAATCGGCGAGCGGCAGCTTGCCAAAGGCGAAGATGCAAGCTGCAGCACGCAGGCACAGTGTGGGCAGCCTTCAGACTTAGAGAAAACAGTACTTTACCACTCTCCTGCCTTTTCCATGGTTATTCTATTGGAAAAGAACGAGTTTTGGACAACTACCTTTCATTCTTGCCAAACTCTTTGCAGACCCCCGTGCAAGCTTTAGAACAAGTTTTTGGATGTTTTCTTTCCTGGCAGAGTTTCTCCTTGCAAGATATGGTGGAAAAGCTTTTTGCTGAGTGTAGAGCGGCAAGACACGCAGAAGACGCAGATACGCAGCTCTCCGAAGCTAAGTGCCGGTCTCGGGCTCCTTTCGGCACAAACCGCTCTCAGGAGCTCCCTGCGCTCGCCACAATGCTCTGTGTGCGAAGAAGCCGCTTCTTCGCCTCCGGGAGAATCGGCGAGCGGCAGCTTGCCAAAGGCGAAGATGCAAGCTGCAGCACGCAGGCACAGTGTGGGCAGCCTTCAGACTTAGAGAAAACAGTACTTTACCACTCTCCTGCCTTTTCCATGGTTATTCTATTGGAAAAGAACGAGTTTTGGACAACTACCTTTCATTCTTGCCAAACTCTTTGCAGACCCCCGTGCAAGCTTTAGAACAAGATTTTGGATGTTTTCTTTCCTGGCAGAGTTTCTCCTTGCAAGATATGGTGGAAAAGCTTTTTGCTGAGTGTAGAGCGGCAAGACACGCAGAAGACGCAGATACGCAGCTCTCCGAAGCTAAGTGCCGGTCCCGGGCTTCTTTCGGCACAAACCGCTCTCAGGAGCTCCCTGCGCTCGCCACAATGCTCTGTGTGCGAAGAAGCCGCTTCTTCGCCTGCGGGAGAATCGGCGAGCGGCAGCTTCCCAAAGGCGAAGATGCAAGCTGCAGCACGCAGGCACAGTGTGGGCAGCCTTCAGACTTAGAGAAAACAGTACTTTACCACTCTCCTGCCTTTTCCATGGTTATTCTATTGGAAAAGAACGAGTTTTGGACAACTACCTTTCATTCTTGCCAAACTCTTTGCAGACCCCCGTGCAAGCTTTAGAACAAGATTTTGGATGTTTTCTTTCCTGGCAGAGTTTCTCCTTGCAAGATATGGTGGAAAAGCTTTTGGCTGAGTGTAGAGCGGCAAGACACGCAGAAGACGCAGATACGCAGCTCTCCGAAGCTAAGTGCCGGTCCCGGGCTTCTTTCGGCACAAACCGCTCTCAGGAGCTCCCTGCGCTCGCCACAATGCTCTGTGTGCGAAGAAGCCGCTTCTTCGCCTCCGGGAGAATCGGCGAGCGGCAGCTTCCCAAAGGCGAAGATGCAAGCTGCAGCACACAGGCACAGTGTGGGCAGCCTTCAGACTTAGAGAAAACAGTACTTTACCACTCTCCTGCCTTTTCCATGGTTATTCTATTGGAAAAGAACGAGTTTTGGACAACTACCTTTCATTCTTGCCAAACTCTTTGCAGACCCCCGTGCAAGCTTTAGAACAAGATTTTGGATGTTTTCTTTCCTGGCAGAGTTTCTCCTTGCAAGATATGGTGGAAAAGCTTTTGGCTGAGTGTAGAGCGGCAAGACACGCAGAAGACGCAGATACGCAGCTCTCCGAAGCTAAGTGCCGGTCCCGGGCTTCTTTCGGCACAAACCGCTCTCAGGAGCTCCCTGCGCTCGCCACAATGCTCTGTGTGCGAAGAAGCCGCTTCTTCGCCTCCGGGAGAATCGGCGAGCGGCAGCTTGCCAAAGGCGAAGATGCAAGCTGCAGCACACAGGCACAGTGTGGGCAGCATTCAGACTTAGAGAAAACAGTACTTTACCACTCTCCTGCCTTATCCATGGTTATTCTATTGGAAAAGAACGAGTTTTGGACAACTACCTTTCATTCTTGCCAAACTCTTTGCAGACCCCCGTGCAAGCTTTAGAACAAGATTTTGGATGTTTTCTTTCCTGGCAGAGTTTCTCCTTGCAAGATATGGTGGAAAAGCTTTTGGCTGAGTGTAGAGCGGCAAGACACGCAGAAGACGCAGATACGCAGCTCTCCGAAGCTAAGTGCCGGTCCCGGGCTTCTTTCGGCACAAACCGCTCTCAGGAGCTCCCTGCGCTCGCCACAATGCTCTGTGTGCGAAGAAGCCGCTTCTTCGCCTCCGGGAGAATCGGCGAGCGGCAGCTTCCCAAAGGCGAAGATGCAAGCTGCGGCACACAGGCACAGTGTGGGCAGCCTTCAGACTTAGAGAAAACAGTACTTTACCACTCTCCTGCCTTTTCCATGGTTATTCTATTGGAAAAGAACGAGTTTTGGACAACTACCTTTCATTCTTGCCAAACTCTTTGCAGACCCCCGTGCAAGCTTTAGAACAAGATTTTGGATGTTTTCTTTCCTGGCAGAGTTTCTCCTTGCAAGATATGGTGGAAAAGCTTTTGGCTGAGTGTAGAGCGGCAAGACACGCAGAAGACGCAGATACGCAGCTCTCCAAAGCTAAGTGCCGGTCCCGGGCTTCTTTCGGCACAAAACGCTCTCAGGAGCTCCCTGCGCTCGCCACAATGCTCTGTGTGCGAAGAAGCCGCTTCTTCGCCTCCGGGAGAATCGGCGAGCGGCAGCTTCCCAAAGGCGAAGATGCAAGCTGCGGCACACAGGCACAGTGTGGGCAGCCTTCAGACTTAGAGAAAACAGTACTTTACCACTCTCCTGCCTTTTCCATGGTTATTCTTTTGGAAAAGAACGAGTTTTGGACAACTACCTTTCATTCTTGCCAAACTCTTTGCAGACCTCCGTGCAAGCTTTAGAACAAGATTTTGGATGTTTTCTTTCCTGGCAGAGTTTCTCCTTGCAAGATATGGTGGAAAAGCTTTTGGCTGAGTGTAGAGCGGCAAGACACGCAGAAGACGCAGATACGCAGCTCTCCGAAGCTAAGTGCCGGTCCCGGGCTTCTTTCGGCACAAACCGCTCTCAGGAGCTCCCTGCGCTCGCCACAATGCTCTGTGTGCGAAGAAGCCGCTTCTTCGCCTCCGGGAGAATCGGCGAGCGGCAGCTTGCCAAAGGCGAAGATGCAAGCTGCAGCACACAGGCACAGTGTGGGCAGCATTCAGACTTAGAGAAAACAGTACTTTACCACTCTCCTGCCTTATCCATGGTTATTCTATTGGAAAAGAACGAGTTTTGGACAACTACCTTTCATTCTTGCCAAACTCTTTGCAGACCCCCGTGCAAGCTTTAGAACAAGATTTTGGATGTTTTCTTTCCTGGCAGAGTTTCTCCTTGCAAGATATGGTGGAAAAGCTTTTGGCTGAGTGTAGAGCGGCAAGACACGCAGAAGACGCAGATACGCAGCTCTCCGAAGCTAAGTGCCGGTCCCGGGCTTCTTTCGGCACAAACCGCTCTCAGGAGCTCCCTGCGCTCGCCACAATGCTCTGTGTGCGAAGAAGCCGCTTCTTCGCCTCCGGGAGAATCGGCGAGCGGCAGCTTCCCAAAGGCGAAGATGCAAGCTGCGGCACACAGGCACAGTGTGGGCAGCCTTCAGACTTAGAGAAAACAGTACTTTACCACTCTCCTGCCTTTTCCATGGTTATTCTATTGGAAAAGAACGAGTTTTGGACAACTACCTTTCATTCTTGCCAAACTCTTTGCAGACCCCCGTGCAAGCTTTAGAACAAGATTTTGGATGTTTTCTTTCCTGGCAGAGTTTCTCCTTGCAAGATATGGTGGAAAAGCTTTTGGCTGAGTGTAGAGCGGCAAGACACGCAGAAGACGCAGATACGCAGCTCTCCAAAGCTAAGTGCCGGTCCCGGGCTTCTTTCGGCACAAAACGCTCTCAGGAGCTCCCTGCGCTCGCCACAATGCTCTGTGTGCGAAGAAGCCGCTTCTTCGCCTCCGGGAGAATCGGCGAGCGGCAGCTTCCCAAAGGCGAAGATGCAAGCTGCGGCACACAGGCACAGTGTGGGCAGCCTTCAGACTTAGAGAAAACAGTACTTTACCACTCTCCTGCCTTTTCCATGGTTATTCTTTTGGAAAAGAACGAGTTTTGGACAACTACCTTTCATTCTTGCCAAACTCTTTGCAGACCTCCGTGCAAGCTTTAGAACAAGATTTTGGATGTTTTCTTTCCTGGCAGAGTTTCTCCTTGCAAGATATGGTGGAAAAGCTTTTGGCTGAGTGTAGAGCGGCAAGACACGCAGAAGACGCAGATACGCAGCTCTCCGAAGCTAAGTGCCGGTCCCGGGCTTCTTTCGGCACAAACCGCTCTCAGGAGCTCCCTGCGCTCGCCACAATGCTCTGTGTGCGAAGAAGCCGCTTCTTCGCCTCCGGGAGAATCGGCGAGCGGCAGCTTCGCAAAGGCGAAGATGCAAGCTGCAGCACACAGGCACAGTGTGGGCAGCCTTCAGACTTAGAGAAAACAGTACTTTACCACTCTCCTGCCTTTTCCATGGTTATTCTATTGGAAAAGAACGAGTTTTGGACAACTACCTTTCATTCTTGCCAAACTCTTTGCAGACCCCGTGCAAGCTTTAGAACAAGATTTTGGATGTTTTCTTTCCTGGCAGAGTTTCTCCTTGCAAGATATGGTGGAAAAGCTTTTGGCTGAGTGTAGAGCGGCAAGACACGCAGAAGACGCAGATACGCAGCTCTCCGAAGCTAAGTGCCGGTCCCGGGCTTCTTTCGGCACAAACCGCTCTCAGGAGCTCCCTGCGCTCGCCACAATGCTCTGTGTGCGAAGAAGCCGCTTCTTCGCCTCCGGGAGAATCGGCGAGCGGCAGCTTCCCAAAGGCGAAGATGCAAGCTGCGGCACACAGGCACAGTGTGGGCAGCCTTCAGACTTAGAGAAAACAGTACTTTACCACTCTCCTGCCTTTTCCATGGTTATTCTATTGGAAAAGAACGAGTTTTGGACAACTACCTTTCATTCTTGCCAAACTCTTTGCAGACCCCCGTGCAAGCTTTAGAACAAGATTTTGGATGTTTTCTTTCCTGGCAGAGTTTCTCCTTGCAAGATATGGTGGAAAAGCTTTTGGCTGAGTGTAGAGCGGCAAGACACGCAGAAGACGCAGATACGCAGCTCTCCAAAGCTAAGTGCCGGTCCCGGGCTTCTTTCGGCACAAAACGCTCTCAGGAGCTCCCTGCGCTCGCCACAATGCTCTGTGTGCGAAGAAGCCGCTTCTTCGCCTCCGGGAGAATCGGCGAGCGGCAGCTTCCCAAAGGCGAAGATGCAAGCTGCGGCACACAGGCACAGTGTGGGCAGCCTTCAGACTTAGAGAAAACAGTACTTTACCACTCTCCTGCCTTTTCCATGGTTATTCTTTTGGAAAAGAACGAGTTTTGGACAACTACCTTTCATTCTTGCCAAACTCTTTGCAGACCTCCGTGCAAGCTTTAGAACAAGATTTTGGATGTTTTCTTTCCTGGCAGAGTTTCTCCTTGCAAGATATGGTGGAAAAGCTTTTGGCTGAGTGTAGAGCGGCAAGACACGCAGAAGACGCAGATACGCAGCTCTCCGAAGCTAAGTGCCGGTCCCGGGCTTCTTTCGGCACAAACCGCTCTCAGGAGCTCCCTGCGCTCGCCACAATGCTCTGTGTGCGAAGAAGCCGCTTCTTCGCCTCCGGGAGAATCGGCGAGCGGCAGCTTGCCAAAGGCGAAGATGCAAGCTGCAGCACACAGGCACAGTGTGGGCAGCATTCAGACTTAGAGAAAACAGTACTTTACCACTCTCCTGCCTTATCCATGGTTATTCTATTGGAAAAGAACGAGTTTTGGACAACTACCTTTCATTCTTGCCAAACTCTTTGCAGACCCCCGTGCAAGCTTTAGAACAAGATTTTGGATGTTTTCTTTCCTGGCAGAGTTTCTCCTTGCAAGATATGGTGGAAAAGCTTTTGGCTGAGTGTAGAGCGGCAAGACACGCAGAAGACGCAGATACGCAGCTCTCCGAAGCTAAGTGCCGGTCCCGGGCTTCTTTCGGCACAAACCGCTCTCAGGAGCTCCCTGCGCTCGCCACAATGCTCTGTGTGCGAAGAAGCCGCTTCTTCGCCTCCGGGAGAATCGGCGAGCGGCAGCTTCCCAAAGGCGAAGATGCAAGCTGCGGCACACAGGCACAGTGTGGGCAGCCTTCAGACTTAGAGAAAACAGTACTTTACCACTCTCCTGCCTTTTCCATGGTTATTCTATTGGAAAAGAACGAGTTTTGGACAACTACCTTTCATTCTTGCCAAACTCTTTGCAGACCCCCGTGCAAGCTTTAGAACAAGATTTTGGATGTTTTCTTTCCTGGCAGAGTTTCTCCTTGCAAGATATGGTGGAAAAGCTTTTGGCTGAGTGTAGAGCGGCAAGACACGCAGAAGACGCAGATACGCAGCTCTCCAAAGCTAAGTGCCGGTCCCGGGCTTCTTTCGGCACAAAACGCTCTCAGGAGCTCCCTGCGCTCGCCACAATGCTCTGTGTGCGAAGAAGCCGCTTCTTCGCCTCCGGGAGAATCGGCGAGCGGCAGCTTCCCAAAGGCGAAGATGCAAGCTGCGGCACACAGGCACAGTGTGGGCAGCCTTCAGACTTAGAGAAAACAGTACTTTACCACTCTCCTGCCTTTTCCATGGTTATTCTTTTGGAAAAGAACGAGTTTTGGACAACTACCTTTCATTCTTGCCAAACTCTTTGCAGACCTCCGTGCAAGCTTTAGAACAAGATTTTGGATGTTTTCTTTCCTGGCAGAGTTTCTCCTTGCAAGATATGGTGGAAAAGCTTTTGGCTGAGTGTAGAGCGGCAAGACACGCAGAAGACGCAGATACGCAGCTCTCCGAAGCTAAGTGCCGGTCCCGGGCTTCTTTCGGCACAAACCGCTCTCAGGAGCTCCCTGCGCTCGCCACAATGCTCTGTGTGCGAAGAAGCCGCTTCTTCGCCTCCGGGAGAATCGGCGAGCGGCAGCTTCGCAAAGGCGAAGATGCAAGCTGCAGCACACAGGCACAGTGTGGGCAGCCTTCAGACTTAGAGAAAACAGTACTTTACCACTCTCCTGCCTTTTCCATGGTTATTCTATTGGAAAAGAACGAGTTTTGGACAACTACCTTTCATTCTTGCCAAACTCTTTGCAGACCCCCGTGCAAGCTTTAGAACAAGATTTTGGATGTTTTCTTTCCTGGCAGAGTTTCTCCTTGCAAGATATGGTGGAAAAGCTTTTGGCTGAGTGTAGAGCGGCAAGACACGCAGAAGACGCAGATACGCAGCTCTCCGAAGCTAAGTGCCGGTCCCGGGCTTCTTTCGGCACAAAACGCTCTCAGGAGCTCCCTGCGCTCGCCACAATGCTCTGTGTGCGAAGAAGCCGCTTCTTCGCCTGCGGGAGAATCGGCGAGCGGCAGCTTCCCAAAGGCGAAGATGCAAGCTGCGGCACACAGGCACAGTGTGGGCAGCCTTCAGACTTAGAGAAAACAGTACTTTACCACTCTCCTGCCTTTTCCATGGTTATTCTTTTGGAAAAGAACGAGTTTTGGACAACTACCTTTCATTCTTGCCAAACTCTTTGCAGACCTCCGTGCAAGCTTTAGAACAAGATTTTGGATGTTTTCTTTCCTGGCAGAGTTTCTCCTTGCAAGATATGGTGGAAAAGCTTTTGGCTGAGTGTAGAGCGGCAAGACACGCAGAAGACGCAGATACGCAGCTCTCCGAAGCTAAGTGCCGGTCCCGGGCTTCTTTCGGCACAAACCGCTCTCAGGAGCTCCCTGCGCTCGCCACAATGCTCTGTGTGCGAAGAAGCCGCTTCTTCGCCTCCGGGAGAATCGGCGAGCGGCAGCTTCGCAAAGGCGAAGATGCAAGCTGCAGCACACAGGCACAGTGTGGGCAGCCTTCAGACTTAGAGAAAACAGTACTTTACCACTCTCCTGCCTTTTCCATGGTTATTCTATTGGAAAAGAACGAGTTTTGGACAACTACCTTTCATTCTTGCCAAACTCTTTGCAGACCCCCGTGCAAGCTTTAGAACAAGATTTTGGATGTTTTCTTTCCTGGCAGAGTTTCTCCTTGCAAGATATGGTGGAAAAGCTTTTGGCTGAGTGTAGAGCGGCAAGACACGCAGAAGACGCAGATACGCAGCTCTCCGAAGCTAAGTGCCGGTCCCGGGCTTCTTTCGGCACAAACCGCTCTCAGGAGCTCCCTGCGCTCGCCACAATGCTCTGTGTGCGAAGAAGCCGCTTCTTCGCCTCCGGGAGAATCGGCGAGCGGCAGCTTGCCAAAGGCGAAGATGCAAGCTGCAGCACACAGGCACAGTGTGGGCAGCCTTCAGACTTAGAGAAAACAGTACTTTACCACTCTCCTGCCTTATCCATGGTTATTCTATTGGAAAAGAACGAGTTTTGGACAACTACCTTTCATTCTTGCCAAACTCTTTGCAGACCCCCGTGCAAGCTTTAGAACAAGATTTTGGATGTTTTCTTTCCTGGCAGAGTTTCTCCTTGCAAGATATGGTGGGAAAAGCTTTTGGCTGAGTGTAGAGCGGCAAGACACGCAGAAGACGCAGATACGCAGCTCTCCGAAGCTAAGTGCCGGTCCCGGGCTTCTTTCGGCACAAACCGCTCTCAGGAGCTCCCTGCGCTCGCCACAATGCTCTGTGTGCGAAGAAGCCGCTTCTTCGCCTCCGGGAGAATCGGCGAGCGGCAGCTTCCCAAAGGCGAAGATGCAAGCTGCGGCACACAGGCACAGTGTGGGCAGCCTTCAGACTTAGAGAAAACAGTACTTTACCACTCTCCTGCCTTTTCCATGGTTATTCTATTGGAAAAGAACGAGTTTTGGACAACTACCTTTCATTCTTGCCAAACTCTTTGCAGACCCCCGTGCAAGCTTTAGAACAAGATTTTGGATGTTTTCTTTCCTGGCAGAGTTTCTCCTTGCAAGATATGGTGGAAAAGCTTTTGGCTGAGTGTAGAGCGGCAAGACACGCAGAAGACGCAGATACGCAGCTCTCCGAAGCTAAGTGCCGGTCCCGGGCTTCTTTCGGCACAAACCGCT